>NC_052664.1:9140015-9440273 GCF_016802725.1 Solenopsis invicta | reverse complement strand
TTCTTCCGGACACATTTTAGTCTGCTATTCTGCTTCCATGTCTATATGTTCTAAGAAAAATATACATTCCAAGCAAGTGCACCTATATCATAGTGGAAGTAGACATGAGGCTTGTTTTCTGTTCCTGCACTAGACTGCACTAGAACGTTTCTTCTTGCTTTCGCTAACTTTGAAACATCTATCTATTTCATTTTAAGTGTACACTTATTTAGAGAGTTCAAGAACAGAAAACAAACGGATGGTGTGCGCGAAACTCGCAAACCACGCCCCTTTTTCGCATCGAGAGACCGTAAGTCCCCAAGTCTGCCAACTACGAAAAACTAAATGTTTGATAATATCAGGTTACTACGCTGTTTTGATTGCATCTTTGTCACACTCTGCTATATGTTCGTTGTGTCCTTTTCTCTGATACCTGATACATATCATTATGTCTCTGAAGGGTACCAAGTAATGGGGTAACACTCTTTTGGACACAGCACGATTGGACACCAACCAATCATCTTGACTTATCTAACCAAACCAACGGAAAAACTCTAGGCATCGGCCGCTGTGAGTGGTGGTGTCCAATCGTGCGCACTCCCAAATAATGTATCCCTCTGATGAATTAATTCATATTAGTAAAATTGTTGAAAAATTCTTTATAAATTTTCATGGTGACTACTTTTCCCAAGAAAATTATGTAATACACAAAATAATTACACTTGTTAAAGAAAATACCGAATACTATCAATGCATTCTCGATGAAATATTATAATTAATGTTTGGTACGAACTCGTACTTATATACGAGTAGAAAAATAAATAAAAAATATGTTCAAAAAGATAGTAGATTAATGTTAACGTTACGGCTGAAGAAGGTCAAGTAAGACCGAAACGTTCCGTAATCGCAATCTTTTTAGATTTTAATAAATTTATTAAATTAACAACCGTCTTGCTTGTTTACGGCCTATAATTAATCTGTGATTTATAACACGAGCGCGAAACCATTGGTTTAAATATATCAGAGTTTTTTTAATATAAATAAAAGTCGTTTATTATTATCCTTTATTATATTAGTTTTTTTCCTTTAATATTATCCTACATTTATATACTTTATTATTATCTTACATATCGTAGTTGTCGTTAAATAAAATTGACCAGAAATAGTCAATTACAATTGGTACTGAACTGGTCACAAACAGGAGATTTTAAAACCAGCTCTTAGAAAAGGTAATAATATTACGATATTCTTTGATTACTATGGAAAAGTTTATTTATAAAAGCCCGCGATGCTAGAAATGGCTAGAAATCGGTCCGAGTTCTCAGATCGAAAAGTTTGTAACCAATCAATGTTTAGCTTTTACGGAAAAGTGACAAGCTAATTGATCACACAGTTTTCAGCTCGAAAAGTTGCACCGAGTTTTAGGGCCACTTGCACCAACGGCGATTAACTTGATCGCCGATTAACTTAAATTTTTCTATGGGAATTGACCAATCGCATTTGTCGTTAAGTAAAATTGACCAATCATGGTTGACACTTAATCTGCGATTAGTTAATCGGCGTTGATGCAAGTGGCCCTTAGCATTGTGGAGATGAATCTTAACATTTTCTTTTCAAAATTATCGACATCTTCCATACGTTTTTTATATCGAATTTAATGTACATTTTATTATAATTATACGATAAGTGCAAGCATACGACATTCACGCACGTATATGATAAAAAGAGACCGAAAGAATACTAAATGACGTGCGTGCAACGAAAACAACCACATTCAGTTGTAACAACTTTACGGAGTTAAACAAGGTTGGTACACATGGGGACTTACGGTCAAAAAATAAGTGAGGGCAAAGAATTAGAGAGAGACGCTTGCAAACTGCGCACACCATGACCTTGTTTACACCGAGCACTTGATACGCGTATTAACTAGTAATTTTCTATTAAATTGTCTTGATTTCGGCAATAAATTAAAAAAATAGTATATTAAGTTGGTACAATATGAATCAAGATAATTAAATATATGTATTATGTATACACGCATTGTCGACAGTAAGATAAATTAATAGAAAGTTACGAGTTAGTACGCGTATCTAGTGCTCGGTGTAAACTAGGTCCATGTCCAGGGCTTCCAATCTCCCGTGTATTTCGATGAAGCCAGCGTTAGTGGTGTCCTCGCTGGACCACCTCAAGTAAAATGGAACTACTTGCTACTAAGCAATATCTGTCGGTAATATTTAGGTATCTGTCGGTAATAGTTAATATTAATAATAATTAGGGAAAAAAGAAAACATTACGAAGGAAATACTGGTAAAAATAAAATTGTCATATTTTATTTTGCATAAATGTAAAATACAACATGTGTTATGTACATTTACTTAATCATACATTATAGATTAAACATATCGAAATATAAACAAAGCAATAAATTCAATTAACAATGAAATAAATTAGCAATAAATCAATAAACAATACGCAATAAATCAATTTACAATACAACTTGAACAAGAATTCTAATCGCAGCTAAATCTTTGTGCTTGTGGTTTTATTTATGTGATTTTATACACTTTCCTGAAATTCAATAAACTGTTCGCCGAATTGTTTTTTAGTCATAATAGAGCCTTACATTGAACCCTGGCTGAGGTGATATTTTGTACAATAAATTCTTTGCAGTTTTTTCAGGGGGGGGGGGTTAATATTAATTTCAATTTTAATAATACGTGATATTACTCAATCTTGTTCAATGTAGGGCTGTGTTATGACTGAAAAAACAATTCGGCGCACAGTTTATTGAATTTGAGGAAAGTATAAAATCACACAAATAATACAAGCATGAAGATCTAGCTGCGACTAGAATTCTGGTTCAAGTTGTATTGTAAATTGATTTATTGCGTATTGCTTATTGATTTATTGCTAATTTATTTCATTACTAATTGAATTTATTGCTTACGTAGAAAGTATTCTACTTTTACATATATGTAACATACATGATATGTCTGCTTATCGCAAACTAGGATAAATGGAAAAAATTATAAATTATGAAAATGGTGCTGTTTTTTAAAAAAAAGGATTTTAACAAAATTGATTTTATTGTATGCGTAAGAAAAAAAGTAGTTAACTTATTAATATTGCAATAATCCTAGTTTATGCGATAAACACATATGTATTTTACATATATGTGTGTGTGTGTGTGTGTGTGTGTGTGTGTGTGTGTGTGTGTGTGTGCGCGCGCGCCAGAACATCCTTAATGGCATACCCGGTTGCTCGGGATCAGGGCGTTGTATTCCCACGCTGAAACTCATGACGAGGAGCTTTGTAGCCCGAAGAACATCCAGAGACGCAACAATTTCTCATATTTCTAAATAGTCAAATAACAAGTTCTCATATTTATAAATAGTTGTTATTAAACTCAATTGTTATTGGTTTGGTTTTTTTTTCTTTTACGTTATTTTAGGTTATATAATAAAATTCACTTACCTTATCAATAGGTTGTACGGGTAGGCCTCTGAACTACTTCTTTCTCTTCTTTCCGGACAAAATCTGAACACTGTTGAACACTGCTGAACACTGCTGAACACTGCTGAATACTTTTGAAATATATTGAAATATAAATCCGCGCACGTTCTGCGTTGCACATGGTTGCACATGTAACGAAAACAAAGCATGAACCAGTATGTACCATGCGAGATTTATCAACCATTTTACCGACAGATATTGCTTAATAGTTTCATTTGGCCTAGGGTGGTCCAGCGAGGACGCCACAAACGCTGTCTACAAAATTTACATAAGAGATTATAGGCCCTGGTCCATGTCTACTTCCACCATGACCTATATAGTAACAAAAAGTTACCAGCCACTGGAACGGGGCGCGAGTGCACGCCAATCGAATTCGCTATTAGTGAAAAAAAATGGTACATACGAAGCTCAACAAAAACGTAAATTAAAGTTAAAGATCCACGCTTTCGATTGCTGTAACCACATTTGCGTGCAATTTTTATTTCGCGTTGGAGCTTTGCAAAGTTTGTAAAAAATTTTAAGATTTGACACATCCCCATTTGAATCCATGTAACTTCGTAAACAATGTGTAAATCGTTTAATGATTTATCAATCTCAAAACTAGAGATTTCAACCTTTAAAATGCTTTTTTTTTTTAATTTTTTTACGATTATTTTTGACAAAGTTACACTGTCTTGAATTACGCCTATTTATCAGCACACAGTCCACAGGTCATCGCGAGAGATCAGTTCACAGCAATCGCAGAGGTTAAACATTGTTCACCGGGGTCATGACCAGTCACGACTTGGATAGATGATCGCTTGAGAATTTCCAAAAAAATTCCTAAAATTTTTTTTATTGCGAAAAATGTTTTGAGTAATAGTACTTAATGCACCCAATTAATTAAATACGTATGAGAGATACATGAAATATACGTCCCTTTTTCGTCTAGTGCACACGTTTATTAGACATCTTGTAGACGTCTAATAAACATGTCTGTTAGAACTATATATTAAAGATCTAAAAGATAACATTTCGAGATTTCGACGTCTATCTAAATGCGTCTATAGACTTCAGACAGTCGAATAGACGTTTATTAGATGTCTATCTAAATCCTTTCTCTCTGAGGAACCACAAGTTTCTTTGAATATATACATAAAAGCATATTTCTCATTCCTTTCAATAACTATCCATGTGTTTTCCTGCCAAAGTAGCTTCATTTTATGCGTTTTTTTACGATTATTTACTATTAGGTAAAAAAAGGATAGTCAAGATCAATTTTTACAAATGTTTTAAAGCAATCTCATTCCGTTTTATCTACTCTTTATTTGCAAATACCACGTCGGAAACTTTTGTGTGATTTCTCGCTTATGATGTCACGACTTCAATATGGCCACGGCGAGTAGACAGCATATATTATCAATTAATACCTATCACATTTAATAATATTTTACTACAAAATATAATTCTTCACCTTTATCATTATTAATATAATAAAAAAGATAAAATATAAAATATTATGTAAAATATTATAGAATAAGTGAGTAATAAATATAAAATTCCTGCAAGAATCAAACAAGTTTACATGTTTTTTATTTTTATTTTTTTTTCTAATAGATCTTCAAAATATTAATCAAAGCCAACAACTTTGTTCTTATACCCATTATATACTCAGAAAACAATTTTCATGTTTATGTAATATTTCCATATTTATTTATAATGAACGGATTAAAGATGAGAATTTTTGTTTTCTAAAAATAACATTTTGGTTTGATTTTTGTAGAAACCTTTTGAATTATTTTTCTTTGTTTTAAGAAAATAAGAACAGTGTTTGCGTACTGATTCGGAGCTATGGAGGAAGTCAATCGCAAGTAATTTTAGTTCTGTAACTTCGTTTATTAATGCCGTTACAACGCCACCTGAGCCAACTACAATTCCGAGCTCGACATTTAAAGCTGGCTCGCACAATAATGCGCAGCCTTCTTATCGCGTGTCTAAAAATTGTCATCTAAATCGCGTTGCCTCATTAGTGGGAATTTATAAAATTTTATCAGTCCAGATATCAATTGGCTCGGCCGAGAGCTAAAAGGAAAAAAAAAGAGCAAACATTCCTCTTTAAAGCACAATTCTCGTTGTAAATAATACAAACATGATCGGATCACCGTTCCGCTTCTTTGGTAGCGTATTAAGGGAGTTAAAATTGCAAGAATAAAGAACAGGTCTTACGTATTTGTAAAATAACTACTCAAGAAGAAATTAAATAACAAATCTATATAACGATGCTATATATAAACATCTTATTGTTATTTACATCATTGACGAATCGCTCCTAATAATCGTGTAAATAGCTACATTTCACCGAGCATGATCTAACGATGCTTGATCAAGGGGAGAAAAGAGAGGAATATATATTATAATTATATATATATTTATATATATTATTATCGTTATGCTCGACACGATGTACGCGAATAAAATTTATTAGGTCTGGAAAATAATATACTCTCCGACGGAAAATTAATATTACATTACGCCTAAAAATCTGCCTGAGTTGCACGCATCTTATTGCATCTTCTGCGTACTGCGTGTATAACGGCGATTGAGAAATACTCTCGCGACAGGTACATAACGCGAAGTAACTTCGAACGATTGTTTTTATTGTAGCAATTGTGCCAACGGCAGCTTCAAAACTCATCTCGTCCCGCGTTACAGTATATCGTCGTCATATTATCACAATGATTAGTTGAAATAACGCTACCTCCCCGCCATTCGTAAAATGTGATATTCTAAAATGAACACTCGTCGTGAGAAACCTTGTAGCACATGTCACTTAAAAAACAATTTGATCCTACGTACGCAGCTTAAGTTAAAGAATGCGCAGCTTAACGAAAAAAGATGATCAGTATCGGAGTTAAAAATAATTCTAGTTGCGTTGACAAAATTGATAAACTTCCCTCCTTCCAAAAATTTTGCTCACACACACATGCAAAAAACGTCACATAGTGTGCCTCCATTATGGAAGAATATCGTAATACTGATCAATGACTCACCGAAAAATTCATGATTTGACCATTATCTATCATCGTCTCTGATAATATGAAAAATTGTGATTACTTTAAGAATTATTAATTTTGCTACGAACGTTATATCACTATATCTAGGTAGCACACAATTAGTTCATAGCGACGAGGATTTGAATCAATAATTCAAAATCCGAAACTTGATCCGTGATCCGGTAATCCATCGACGACATATGTGATGCGCTGCAAGCGCCCAGTAAATCACGCTTGTCTATCTCGTCCATAGGTTAGCCATTGATTGGCACCGGTAAAGGACATTGTACTTGCCACACAATCAAATGACTCTGTTCTCCGTGTTCTTCGTTGCTAACCGTGGTAGTCGAGCGGTCTATAGTCTCCTCTGTCTCCTCTCCATCACCTAAAAAATAATTAAAATATAAATTTTTTATTTTGCTGATGATGACTCCAAAGAGAGTCGAAACGTTTGAATGTAAAAACTGTTAATACGATTAAGAAATATATTGACTTTGCGCAATATTAATCGCGCGTGACTCTCACTTGCCTTTATTGATTATTTATAAAATATAAATGTTATTAATAGCAAGTGATATTCCCAAATAAAAGAAAACAGGCATAAATCGCGTTTTCTAAAAGATAATGCATGATAGATGGGAAAGCCCAACCCCCAGAGAATAAAATATATGATATACTATTGCTTTCAAAAAGTCGAAATATTAAATTCTTTTATTCTTGAACTTTGATGTTTACACATGTGCGATAAATATGCAAGCAATCTGTAGAAATTCAAGATACCCCACAGTCAAATGTATTTGTATACAATATGCAAAGGTTACAGAAATGATGTTGTTAGTCGAACTTTGTTCTACCGTGCAACAGTGGGAAATATTGTTCTGTTAGTAAAGGATGCACCGATTAATAGCGATATTTATCTGTTCAGACAGAGAAACGTTCATTCATTGAGATATAGAAATCGATCACTTCTTGCTTCTCTCTGGGGGCATACCTGACCATCTGCCATACAATTAGGTGTGTTGCCACATCACTCTCGTCTTCAGCTTCATCTGCTAAAATTGCAATAACCTGTTAAACTTTAATTTTTACTTTCTCATATGTTTTTTATTAATTTTTTAGTTGTTTTTTCAGAGTTTACTTAAAATTTGTAAAGGACATACCTTGCAATCATTACAAAAATTTGCTTACCAACTCTGAAATCGATGTAACCTTCACCGCCAGAAAGAACGAGCATCGCAGGTTGTGTTCCGTCCGTTATCGCGCTCTGACCACCATGACCTAAAAACAATTTCATTTAAAGTTATTAATCTCTGAAGAAAAATCTCATTTGCAAAAAAGTAATCAACATACAGTCATGTGAAGCTAATCGTTAAGACACAGGTTATTGAGAATTTATTTTATGCTACAAATTCGCAAAATATTACAATATTTTTTGAAAACTTAATATTGTTAGAAGTAAAAATCCTTGCCAGTGATCTTTTTCCATCAAAAGCATACTTATGTTCAAACTGAAGATTCACTCGCCTGTTGTTAGCAAAATCGAAAAATTTAAATAAAATTGTAATAAAGCGCCAATTCTACTTTATCTTTGTTTTTACTTAACTCTAAAAATGTGTAAAAAATGATAAAATTGTGTAGTAGAATAGTATTAAATAAACAAAACAATTCTATATAATCATAAAAATATCTCGACGTATAAGACATTGAGAGTTTATTTGATACTACAAATTAAAAGCATTTCTTTTATGAAAATGCATCTCTAGCGAATATTTTTACTTTCAATGAAGTTCTTCCTAAAAAAATTACAATACTTGGTAAATTTATAACAAAATAAACTTTCGTATCCTATATCCAAACAATTAGTGTTATGATTGTGCACATGTATTTTAATATTAATTTTATTAAAATTCTTTACATATATTTTACATGACTTATAAAATTAATAGAATTTTATCCTAAATATTGACGAATTAGATCATTTATAGTGAGTATTAATCTTTTTTAAAACTTATTTTTAATTTATATCAATATTAATATTACAGAGTTAGAATAAAAGTAATTTGCAGATTTCAAAGTGAGCACAAGAAAAGAAATCCTTTAAATTATTTATAATTATACTTATATTCTAACGGCAATATTATTGTACATTATTGTACAAAAGCGCAAATATTTGTCAAAATTCCTCTCTCACAAGGAAAAGTCGCGAGCAGTGCATCACAGATTTCAATAAAATTTTATAGGTATGTGTATTCACCCATTTACTACAGTAAAATAAATTGCGATATTTAGGCATTCTCGAGAAAATGATTAAATATTTTCAACACCTACAGTATCATTACAGAAGAAATTTTGTTGCTCTTTTTCATTTGCACTAGCGCTTATTGATGAAATATCCATATTGTCAAAATATGAACATGAATATCTTTTGCAAAATACACATTCATAGGAATACATCTAACTCAAAAGACAACCGTGTCGAAACTGTGTTGTAATTATCGATTTTTCCGTTAGATAAGGAATTTTGTACACAAGCTAACAATAAGGTCTAGACAAAAAAAACAATAACAAATCCGTTTTACTCTAAGATTGTTGTAGATGTAACAATTTATAAAAACACTTATTTTTACATGAGACCAGAAGGCCCATGTTAATCACAGCAGTTCTTCATGCCGAATAATAACACGGCCACACAAAAAAAAGTGTCATGTCCAAGAAATTAGACCCATGTATGCCTATGTATTTTTAGGCTCTAAAACTGCGCACTCAATATGCAACGCGCAATTTGAGTTGGAAATTATAAAACTTGTAAAAAATTAAATACTGTTCAGCACAAAGAACCATTGTGATTGATAGGCCTTCTAGTCTCGTGTTTTAATTTCGTCAGTCCAATATAACATATAATTATTTTTACGTAACGAGAAAGTCCTATAATACTGTTCTTCTGTAACGGTACTATAGATACTGAAAATATTTAATCGTCATTTTCTCGAGAATGCCTAAATATCGCAATTTACGGCTTTACTCTACTAAATGTTTGAGTGAATACTACACACCTATAAAATTTTATCAAAACAGATGGTGTGCTTTTAGCAAGTTTTCCTTATCAGATATATTCTTGCTAATAAAATTTCATGTTTTATTAAACATTTGCAATCGGTTTTATAGTGCAGCATTTTGCACTAAAGGATACGCGACCAATAAGAGATAAAAAAGAAAATTCCATATGACGTGTTTAATATTGTTCAGCAGTGATTCCACATTCTTTTTCAGAGGATTTTTTTATTTCATTCTCATACTTGCGCGTATTCATAATTAAACTATATATGTCCATGAACCTAACGACAATTCTTTTGCGTGCTGTTTTTTAATTGTTACATATCTGCAACGTTTTATTTCAAATATTATAAACTTTAAAATTAACGTTGGATCTTAGAATTTTATTTATAATTGTATGTTGTATATTATGAGTTTATTTTGTGTTAGAAATATTCTAATTTTTTAAATAAAAACTCAATTACGAGGGGTGTTCGATAAGTAATGCAACACATTTTTTTTCTCAGAGCAGAATGGTTTTATTCAGGATTCAAATACACCATATTGTTCCCCAATTCTTTGGCTATAAAACCCTATTTTTCGACTAATCTCCGTTCAATTCTATGGCGGTATACAGGCTCTCGATCACATTAAGGTGGCGTAAAGCCAGGAATTGAACGAAGATTAATCGAAAAATAGGGTTTTATGGCCAAAGAATTGGGGAACAATATGGTGTATTTGAATATTGAATAAAACCATCCTGCTCTGAGAAAACAAATGTGTTGCATTACTTATCAAACGCCCCTCGTAGAAATAAAAACCTTACTAGTGATACATTTCTATCAAAAGCAAACTTGTGTTTAAACTGAAAAAATTCACTGCCCTATTTATTAACAAAATCAGATTAAAAAATGTATTTATAAATAAAATTGTACCAATTCTACTTTATCTCTATCTGTTTTTACTTAAATCTGAAAATGTATGTTGTAACGTGGCAGATTTACTGCCTCGCCCCTGCATCTCTCCGCCTCCGCGAAGCGTAAATACGCGCCTATGGCCAAGCCGTGCACTTTCCAATAGCGAAAAATTTCCGGCGGAACTGCGTTAAATTTGCGAATTGCGTTTTAATCTCGAATTATTTTCATGTAATCTCGGGTACCTCTCGATGAACCCCGCAACGGGGAGCCTCATAGAAGAGCGGACATATCGAGAGATGCTCGCGGCAGCGGAAACGCAAGGAGGAAATCGTCCAGGACCGACACATCCACGGCCGCTGAAGGAGAGCAAGAAGAGTCGACCCGCAAAATACAAGCGCCGCGAGGAGAGCTCGTCTACATTGAGAAGCAGCTGCCCAAAAAGTTTGGCAAGACAGCCGAGACAAAGACCATCGGATGTCGGTTGACACATTGAAAGGAGAGGAGGTGGGCACGACCGCAAAATACTTGACACACGGGCGTGGAAACGAACGTCAAGTACTCCGAGAATCCTACGAGGGGAGCGACGACAATGTTAGCCGGTGCCAGAGACAGCGAGCTACCTGCAGAGATACGAAGCAATATGGTCTTGACACTACGAGAACCGCGATAGGATACATCTCCTCTCCTTTCAATGTGTCAACCGACATCGAGTGGCCTTTGTCTCGGCTGTCCTGCCAAACTTTTTGGCTAACTGCTTCTCAATGCAGACGAGCTCTCCTCGCAGCGCTTGTATTTTGCTGCGGGTCGACTTGCGTTTTGACACTGCGAGGATCGCGATAGGATCTAACTGGCCGCGCAGCTACATACGGCAAAAATGCGCACCCCGTGCGAACGCAATTTTAGAGATACAGGGGTAATTAATATTAAGCGCGAGAAGTGCTGTCCGACTGTTGGCTGCCGCATATTACGTTGCGAGTTCAACCGCGTTAATCCTTAGACGATCGGTTCCACCGGAAAGCCGCAAAACTTTCGTGCACGTGCGCGAGTCGTACCGTTGCCGTGATTGCTTCATCTGTGCATATGTCGGTAAAGCGTAATGTATTGCGTTAGAAAATATTTTTGCTGATTCAATTGTTTAATAATTTCTTATTATTTTCTCGCGTCTATTTTTTCTACAAAATGCTCATATTCTTTCCTGCGTGTAGTAATTATTACGGTTTGGTCGCGCGGATTACTTTTTTTTTGACGGATTTTGTCTGTTTCGAATCACTTAATTTTTTATGTCAATCTTGCAGTAATATATATTTTTTTTGCTACTTGTTACATCGACCTTCTGTTGAATTTCTCGCCCGCTTATTTCCTTCCTCGCGAGAGTGATCTATCCACCCTTGCCTTCTCCATCCTCCCCTTCTACCGCGTAGAGGAACCGGCCGGCCGCGTGTGAGTGACGACTCTCGGTTTCGAATTGGTCGAGAACGGTGTATTTTTCGCCCACTATCGTGTAATTGCGTTAGCATTCTTACATACATACATTAGCATCAAATTAGTAAACGCGTTTAGCTCAATTTCTCGCAATTCGATAAAATTCTCGCGTCAAGTACAGTCGTCGCCTTTGCGCGCGTTTCGCGTGAATTCCCGTCTTTTCTTTGATCACATTGAGACGCGTATTCCACGCGCAAAGTACGTGACAATGTAAAGGATAATAAAATTGTGAGAATAATATGATAAATATTAATAATTAATATTAAAATGATAAAATTATGTAGAATAATATTAAATAAACAAACTAATTTTATATACAGTTATAAAACTAATTATCTGGATACATAAGATATTGAAAGTTTGTTTATTTTATGTTATAAATAAAAAATATACTTCTCGTAAAAATGTACCACTGATAAGGGTTTTTACTTTCAATCGAGTTTCCTCTAAAAAATTATATTTGATAAATTTGTAACATTAAATAAATTCCTATATCTTATGTCCGGACAATTTCATGACTGTAAATAATCTCAAAACCCACCAGGTACAGCGACAAACATCTTCACAGCGTCTCTATGGCCATGAAAGCTGAGCTGCGCGTGGGCCATGCTGCAATAAGGTATGAAACTTCCCGGTGTGACACCTCGTTCCGATGCGAAGATTCGAACACCGACTCCCGGCGCGTCACTTTTGTTGTTACCCGTCTGCACTCTGGCTACTGTCATCGAACCACCTGCACCTGCAACACCATAGTGTTACAGAGTTGACGAGTATTACTGTAAAGATGACATGCTGTCTTTTCACTTACTTTCTGACAACGGTACCGAGATTATCACTCCGTTACCAGTACCAATCCATAGCCTATTCGAGGAAATGAGTAGTGCAGTAATGCGCACAAAGGAGAATCCAAGTTTTCCCGTACCGAGCATCTTGCTGACGTACGGTTCTATATCAACGTCTTGGAGATGCTGATAGGTATGAGCATGATATAGTCTTAACGTTGAATCAAGTCTGATACTGACCCATACACCATCACCGAGCCACGCTAATTGCCGCACTTGAGATTCTCTACGAGGATGTGCGTCCACTGTGCACTGTAAAATAGAAATTTTATTTTTATTCAATTTAGTAAACTTAATCTTTATTTTTTCAGATATCATATCATTTCAAGTATTATTTGGATTCTGTACCTCAAGTGTCATCGAAAGAGGATCAATCACATGAATCTTGTTTCTATAACCACACCACACTGTTTTTCCGCTTACTGCAGTCATGCATCTAATGGAATGTTGAGGGCTGCCGAGTGTAATCACGTGATATTGAGACAAATCCCATTGCCCATCTGCGCCTCTACGAAATATCGTTACAGTTCCATCCGCTAAAGCGACCAGAACTCGACCTTGCACATGTCTAATGAGATTGAAAATTTCCATTAATCACTTATCAACAAAATCTTACAATAATGCCTATTTCGATCAACGCAGATTAACTTTGATCTCAATTTAATTTACTCTTTATCTTTCTTTAGATCTAAGAATTGAAAAAAGATTAAGAGTTAAACTGAAATCAAAGTTAAACTGAAATCAAAGTTAATCTTAATTGATGAAAATGGGTGTTAGACCATTAAATTCTTAATTCTCGTTTAAAAATTATCGACGTGTTGCTATCCAAAGTTATCACATCGTGAAAACATCAATTTACCAATAAATGCAAACTCAGTTGTTGCAATTCTAATAGTAACACATAATTGCAAGCAACATGTCAACAATAATACAGATACTACTATCTGGGTTTTTTGTATGCTATGATCCTTGTTCAAAACAGCATACATACACAATGGCTAATGCTGCATCCCTCAGTTTCACGGAGTGCAAGCACACTGACCATTTAGCAACGGCTGAATGAACAAAAACTGCACCATTTTGAGCTCCGAGCCACATTGTCGGTTGTATGGACGACATTTTTTCGATGGATGTCTCCTCAATGACTTCCTCTTTTGTCTCTTCGTTCGCGGTATCTTTGTCGTTCGGTCGCGAATGTGTTTCTGCGTTATATCGTATAAAATTTACTTTTCCCAAGTTAGCGGTCTCGCTGTCTACACTTTCTAAACTTTGCGGTTCGTTCGTGGAATTCTGATCCGTCTCAGCAGACTTTTCAGTATTTTCGTTGACCTGATCCTCTGATTGATTATTAGATTCACTTTTATTTTTATCGATGATAATTTCAGCATTCTGATGATTTTTCTGGCTATTCTGCTCGACATTCTCGTTTGCATTTGTAACATCCTCACAGACGCCGTTGTTGTTCTCGCTGTCATTCGCCGAATTGCGAAGCGAGTTCTCGTTCGAGGATTGTGTGTAATCACTTTCTTTGGCACCGGGTACGCTCGCGATGCAGAGCAGGTGTCCCTGACAAACGTTAAACACTTCCAGAACGTCCGCCGGATTATTTGCATCAATCACCGTGACTTTGGACATCTTCTGCGTCGAGGTGCAAATCCAGACGAGCGAACTGAGTTGTTGCTCCCATTGTTCCGCTTCGAGCCGTCGGTTTTCGTTCTCCTGAAGCTCTTTGTCCAGGTGCTCAACGGCATCTTCAGCTTCCGCCTTCGTATTACTTGTCTCTTGGGCTTCAGCCGCGTAGAACACACTTCCACCGACCATACATCCGCCGTCACGCGTTTTACCACTGCTCAGATTTACCCCGGCGCCACACCAAATCTGATAAAATCAACAACGATATTTATAGATTTCTTTTCATCAAAAAATAGGAGAATACAGGGTATTTACTCAAATTTTGTAAAAAAATTTCCTAAGAATTCCCAAGTTCTCTGGGATTTTTTATACAAATTCAGGTAAGATTAGAAATTTTTTTAATGCAGCTTTAAATTTTTTTTATTATATCTTTTAATATTCTTTAATCATGCAATTGCAAAGAAAAGATTAGTTTTAAATATTAAATTTAAAAAATATTAAAAAGAAATAATATAAACTAATGTACAAGGTGAGTCTTAATAATTGTCCCCACGTTTTACCATAAGATATAGCTTATAACAATCTGTCCACAATACACAAATCTAGCTCACCAAAAGTACAGAATTTAAAACATGATAAATATTAATATACTAAACAATGTTATGTTTAGATAAATTAAAGTTATCTAGATGATAATCAAATAAATTACTTATAAATGTATCTTATAGATAAGACAAAGCTGATTTATTTTAACTAGATAAAAGATAAAATTATAGTTTTATAAATACTTTTTAGATAATATCGCTATAAACTAAAACAATTTAAAATATAAAAACAATATGTTATATTGTTTTAGATTTTTATTTCTAAATTTTTATTTCTGGAAAATAAAAGTTCTTTAAATAATTTAATCTGATAAAAAATATTTCTCTTTAAATTTGAATCAATACGCAAATAAAAAATTAAAAAATAAAAGAAATATAACTCACTAATAATGATTGACAAAGTTTCTTGTAAAAGTTTTCCAATTTATAATTATAAAGCAATTTTTATATTGCACTACTACTGATCTGGAGTAAAAAATATGCTTTTACGTATAAAATTCAAAGTTAACTTTACATGCGGCTCATTTTTATGAATTTGATAAATATGAGACAAATCACATTTTCACAATAAAACACGTAACAACAAAATGAAGTGTAATACAAAATGTTATTGTCAACATGTTTTACGCTTATTAGTTCTAATTTTTTCGCGATACTACGTCGTCACCATCAACGCGGAGTTTTACCAATCGACTACTTATTGTTAGAAGCCTTAAGAGGGGAAGATCATGTAATCGGTCGAAAAAAAGCTGATATTCATAAATTTGTTTGCGGCACAAGACTTTTAATAAACTGTCCATAACTTTTCTCACACATTTCTTATAATTCGTAGATGTAGAAAAAAATTTTTTTAAGCCAAATTAGTGCAAGTATGACAGTTTAATGACGCTCGCTCTCCAAGTTTTGGTTTTCGAGGGAGTCAAATGACGTACAATGCAGTATTTTTTTATCTCATCCTGAAATAAAAAATCGAACGAATCTGTCTTTTTGATAAAACACACCGAAAAAATCTAAATCCAATAGTAACAAGTATTAAAATAAAAATGCTACGCAGTTTTGAAAGAAAGGTCAAATGTTCGCATAAAATTTTCGTTTTTATCATGTGAAAAAAATAGTTTGGATTGTTATTCTTACAAGTTTTATAAGTACAACCAATAAAGAATTTAGTAAAAAATAAACATGCATCGTCTCAGTTATATTGCTCGAATATTTTTTAAGTTATATTGTACGCCGTTTTGAAAGACGTAGTTTCGAGAAAAACGCGTTTAAAGTTTGAAATGCGCGTGACTATCTACTGGACGCGCACGAATGAACTTGTCTGTAGGATCGTTTTTTTGTCGATCTCCAATATGAGGATGTGAAATTTGAATTCTTGAAATGTTTTGGTACGTATATGTACGAGGTGTGGCAGAAAAGTAATGAGACTAATTTTTTTTACAACAATTTTATTTTATTTTTATACATCAATATTATCCTTCTCAAAGTAGTTCTCTTGAGCAGCTATACATCGGCGGAGGCGTTGTTTCCAGTCTTCGTAACACTGCTGGAAGGCTTCAACTGGAATCACCTTCAGCTCCTCAGTTATGTTCCTTTGGTTATTAATATAAATCAAAATGATGTCCTTTTAAGTGGTTTTTTATCTTGAGGAACAAAAAAAGTCACACGGACTGAGATCCGGCGAATAGGGGGGACTGAAGAATCACAGAAATCCCTTTTTTGACGAAAAAAGGGATTTCTGTGGTTTCTCAGTCGCCGGATCTCAATCCGTGTGACTTTCTTTGTTCCTACACGATAAAAAAAAACCACTTAAAAGGACGTCATTTTGGTACTATCGATAATATCCAAAGTAGCGTAACCGAGGAGCTGAAGGTAATTCCAATTGAGGTCTTCCAGTATTACGAAGACTGGAAACAACGCCTCCGCCGATGTATAGCTGCCTAAGAGAACTACCTTGAGAGAGATAATATTGATGTATAAAAATAAAGTAAAATTGTTGCAAAAAAAATCGATCTCATTACTTTTCTTCCACACCTCGTATGTATGCAATAAAAAAAAATTGATTTTTACATGACCTTTCCTCCTTAATATGTTGTTTAGATCAAATTTCATGTAACAGTGGTAATATGCAAATTCTACAGGTCGATGTGGTGAGAAAAACTGAAATAGATTTTTAATACTAGCAGTAAATTTTGGACGCAACCTTGTTATCGCTTTGATTCTTCAGTTAGAATGAATAGACATTTGAAAGTTGAAGCTAGGGACAATATTTTACTCTCGTAATTGTTTAAATGTTAGATAATTTTTAAAAAATAATACTTCTTTTATCTAAGATAAAGATGAAGATAATATAGATTATAATAATCTAGATAAAGATAAAAATTTTTTATCAAGATAATTTTATATAGATAATAGTAACACTGCTACATACCTTCATGCCTGGCTCGGTTTCTTGTAGGGGTCGACAATATACTGGAACTGGAACAGGAGGTTGCCTGACGGGAGCGCTTGGCTTCCCCGGTAAACTCCATCCATAAGCTTGTAGACGACCATCCTCTTTTTTAACGTGTGCTCGTACCTGACGATACTGTTCTCTTCGCTCACTTGCGCGTCTTGCTACGAGCTTTTCGGATGATCTGCAAAGACGATATATGAACGATATGTTAATTATCGTACGTTCTACGAGTTTCGATTGAAAAGGAAAAAAATCACTGCAACTTTTCCGAGTAAATAATAAACTGTAATTGTTGACTATCCGTCTGACCATCCTTTTCACCATATATTCTCCGACCATTTTGGTTCCATTTCCACCGATTCTCACAGTCGACAATAGTCACATTCTTGTAAATTTATCGACATATAGGATTCGATGTTAGATACGGATATCTCTATTTATACTTCTTAAAATCTGACGTTGAAGCGGAAAGTTAGAAGTAGAACGGAACAGATTTACCTGCTGACCAATAAGCACCCCACCCGAAGCCAGAAAAACCAGGTATCTCTTGACAACGCCACGAGGGAGAGGCAAGGGCGAAACCCGAACAACAAAAAGACCAAAAGCGCAGTAACAAGAGTGAAATAAAGGCCAAGTTTATAACGTAATCAAAACTTCATTTATTTCTTCCGATCAATAATGATCGCATGT
This sequence comes from Solenopsis invicta, assembly GCF_016802725.1. Taxonomy (NCBI): domain Eukaryota; kingdom Metazoa; phylum Arthropoda; class Insecta; order Hymenoptera; family Formicidae; genus Solenopsis; species Solenopsis invicta. Next base: position 9,422,096 of record NC_052664.1, on the reverse strand, counting down.
TATTATTTTTTCCAGAAATTGTACAAATTCGTATTTACAAAATGATGTATTTCCTTTTCGTTCAAACAAATTACTGTGAAAAATTGATTTATCTATCTAATTAGTGCAGTTCTTGCACTTTTATGAGCAATGTATACATCATCATAATATACAGATCATGATTAAAACTTGATAATAAAACTTGATTAACAGATATAATTTGGTAAAAGAATTTAAAAATAGAATTAATATATAGTTATTAATTATAATTAAAAGAAAACAACGTGGGAAGAAGAATAATCTTGATCCGTTACAAAACACTATATATTATTTTCATTTTGATGATTCGCCCAGATCGAATAAAATTTTCTTTAGATATTTGTTGAAAAAGCCAAAAAAAGATTACAGAATGAAGCGAAAACTGGTTAATACATGTACATCAAATTCGCCAGTAAACAGGCTAAAATTATTTAGAAAAGACTCACGTCTTTTTAGTGCAATTGAGACTAATATCGTGACAAAAGATTATGGATCCCAACTGACCAAAGAAGATTCTAATCTGCAAAGATGAGCAATTCAGAATGTCATACTAAATTTCGTTTCTATAATGCAACCCCACAATTGAATTATAAAACAGCATTACCTTTTGTATGTTTTCGTCACTGATTTTGATAATAAAACGTACCAAGATTACGCATTTAATTGCATCCTATGTGATATTCTTCTTGTCAAAAATGAACTCAAACTTGTTAAATGATGATCAGATAGAAAGTATAAAATAACAAAAAACATGAAAATAAGAATCTAATAGATTAAAATTAGGCAGGTTTCGATGTGTCAATTCGACGTAACATATCTACGTGCATGTAGTAAAATTTTTGATTTCTCACATGGTGTCTCCTTGGTCGAGAAAGTCTTGGCGACTTTTCAACGTACGTCTACGCATGGCATCCAAGGGCGGAGCTGGGACAATCTGATTCGCAGGTGCGCTGTACCGCACGTGTGGCAATGTGTGCGTAGTACGCACTAACGTTCCTCGATCAGCCGGACCTGTGAAGAGATTGCTAAAACTGAAACGAAAATGGATTAATCTTCGTCCAGTCTATCTCCCTCCTTATTTTCGTTCAATAGACACATACAACTTCCACACTGAACCCTTTCCACCTGAGATGCTGGAAGGATCGGTCTTGCTGGCTCTTATCATCTCTGTCCACCTGACGGCCTCTTGGAGCTCCATAAACCGTTCCTTATACTGATTTCGTTCCATGAGCACCCTTGCCATCTCCACACGTGTAAATCGTTTCCTCTGAGATAGAGGCACATCCTCCTCGTCATCACTCTTTGTGGCTTTTGCTGCCGCTTCTGCTTCTTCTTTGACTTTCTTCAGTTCTTCTTCAAGGGCAGCAATTCGTTGCCGCAATCGTTCACGTGCTTGCTGTAAACCTCGAACCTCTTCTCGTAATATTTCTTGCTCACTGGAATGTCAAAGTTTTTAACAATATTTAAAAGTTACATCAATGCTGCAGTAAAAAGAATTTATTAATGATCTACCTCGTCAATTCATCCACTTTAACAATTAGATCATCCTTGACAACATTAAGCGCATTTCTAAAAGAAAATATCTAATGTTAAATTATTAAGATACACAATAAGGATATATCACCGTGTTAATAAAATAAAAAACTTACTTTGTTGCTAGCAATTCATTGTTCTCCATAATAAGATTTTCTACTTCTTTTCCCATACCTAAAAAGTAGATAAATATATAATACAGCAAACCAACTTTTCTTTCATAGAGATCAAAATACATTATGTTTAAATATATTATTTTATTTCTTAAAAGATACATTTAACACTTTGTAGTCCGCATACATATTACTGTTGCACCATCTAATTGAAATAAACTATGAACCATAAACTAAGTCTCACATTTTTTACCATGAACATGTGCCAATATAAAAACATCTGTTAAAATGTATTGTTTCGTTTTTAGTAAAGTTCAATATTCTTACACAGCGCAGATTTCAAATTGATATTTTTTTAATTTTTATGGAGATTTAATAAAAATATTTTTTATTTAAATATATAATTATTTTTAAGGGCTATTTTTATTTGTTCATTGACTAGTGCAATGATCCTGTATTATACGAACAAATATTATTAATAGCATATATCTTACCAAAGAAGTTGTCATTCACTGCACGATAAATTAATTATGCGATCGTGTTGCAAGTGTGAGTCAGCACAGGTGGCAAATAATGAAACACAATACAAGTTAATACAAATTCAGGAAATTGTTAATTCAAAAGATAAATGAATAAATATTCGTGTGTGTGTGTGTGTGTGTGTGTGTGTGTGTGTGTGTGTGTGTGTGTGTGCGCGCGCGCGCATTCATTGTCAAGCAGACCACCGACTTTTCTAAAACTGTATTCAACGTAGGAAAAACCGCCATACACAAAAAAAAGTTTAAACTATTGAAAGTCTTTACTTGCTTTATTTTTATTCATATTTTTATACTCTATTTACTGAGAGAAAACGAACTGTTTAGACAAACATTTGTCCGCTTCGCGCAAGTTTCACCTGCAGGACGACACGAGGCGCTCCCTTCTCCTCTGTTCACATAGGCCCGTATAGGCTCGTAATGCCAATATTCTCCTCGCTATCCATGTATGTAAATTACTATACACTTCAAGTCTCTTAACTCGAAAAATACTTAAGAAAGTAAATTTCATTAGTGTTTTGAAAAATTCTTGACACGAGCTATTAAATTCTGGAATCAAAAATAGAGTGTTTCATTTTTAAAAATCGATTTGACTTTGACCTAATCTTGGCAACGCTCTCCAAGGTCAAATTGAGAGAGAGAGAGAGAGAGAGAGAGAGAGAGAGAGAGAGAGAGAGAGAGAGAGAGAGAGAGAGAGAGAAAACGATCAATAAAGATTTTTTTTTAAATCCTACAACTGTTGTCTGAAACACTTTTCTGTAAAACTTATATTTTCCGTGATATTCAGAGGTTTCAGTACTTTTGCCTCACTCTATGTGCATGCACGCACGTGCGTGTGTGTGAATACGTGTGTGTACAATGAGGTGCGTTAATGAGGTCTTCTATCGGTGTAGCTAATACAAAAGTCATAACAATCTTAGCCAATCAGACAAACTCACAAAGCCAATGGCAACACATGATTGGTTAAATTGCTAAGTTCCTACACCGAAAAAGGACCTCATTAATGCACCTCATTGTACGTACGTACGTACGTACGTAGGAATATATGTATCTATAGAAAGGAAGATAGCGCAAAACAAGTATCCATTGTATCGCGCAATTCAAATACAGGTATCACAATCGAGCATATATGTTAAATATGACCCCTCGGTCGGTGAAAATTATCCAAGAGTAAAGTAAGAAGCTGCGTTATTGAGTTAGATCATATATTTTTTGCAGTTTTCTTATGATTTTATCTCATTTTTTCACTTGTCTTACTTCATCCATGAGGCAAGATGCGGAGAAATATTTTTTTTTTTAATAAAGTTTATAATTCTCTGAAGATTTTATTTAATGATAGTTATATTAAAAGATTAATGTCCAAAGATTATTTATGAAGATTCGTTAATTATGAAAACCTTTCATTCATCATCAAATCTTAACTACCCCGTCTTGCCCTACCTTCTGTTATATATGGCAAAACTTGTGGATTATATATATCAAACTTACCTGACGAAGCGTATTCTCCAGGATGTACTAAACTTCCTAAAATGACAAATAATATCAATTTAATTTTGCGAAAAAATAGAAATAGTTTTAAAATAAAAGCTTTAAGATAATATTCTGGCGTAATGTAGATGTAGTACCAGTAATATCTGCACCCTCGTCCATTTCACCCAGAGCATCAGCATCTTGAAAACTTAGCTCCTGATACAACGTATTGCCACTTCGTTGCTCTCTTTCGGTCCTGCTTCTACCTCCTGGTGTAGTCGCTAACTTCTCTATACCCGTGGTCGGTGTTGTCGGCGTTATTAAAGTTGGCGGTACTTCCGTTTCCGGACTTTCATCTGCAAAAATATATTTTTAACTTACATTAGACTCATACACTGTGCAAAGAGAAATTTACAAAAACCTGTCTTACACAACATACGTCTAGATATAGCTGTAGTCTTATTCTCTTGTAGTGGTTGATCGGTTAGTTGGCTTTTGTCAGATGTTTCGATAGCGGCTTCGCTGCTACTATCCAACATTTCAGTTCTCAAGTTGACGATATTTGGTACAATATCCTCTTGAACATCTTCGGCGTTTATGCTAGCTTCCAAACTTTGGAAGCCATAACTAAGCGGCCCAGAACTGCGTGACATATGAGCAAGTCCAAGGGAAGGTAACCGTGATGGCGCACGGCTAGCAGATACACTCTCCAATCTTTCTGTACTACCAACCAGCATTTTAGTCCTCTCCATGTAATCGACATGAGTCTTGAATAATTCTGTATATCTGTCGTGCAACCGAGAATACTCGCGTTTCAATTCAGCTTCCTTCTCCTCAAGCCGACCAACTAAGAAGAAACGTGAATGTTTAATGGTAAGCGTAATTAGTACATAAAGCAGTTCTGAACATTTCATAGAACACTCCACATTGTGAAACGTATAATAAACAATATTTAACCCAAATAAGACCTTCAATCATGTACTTCAAATAGCAAACATTTATCAGCGATGTAAAGAGAAAAAGAAATGATTATTTACTATAAAACATCAAAGAACAAATATACAGCAGTGTTATAAATAGAACCTTAAAATGGAATAATAAATAAAAAAATTAATGGACAGAGAACAATAGTAAATCTATATCCCATGTTCTGTGCACATGTCTCTTACCGCAGAGTGATATAAAAAGATGAATAAAAATATAAATAACATAACAAAAGAACAGAAAAGAAAATCTTCTACTCTACTGTAGAGGGAAGAACTGTGAATGGGTAGACTGGAAGCGCCAATGGCATTTGTACCGTGATCATGAGAGTTCTTTGTCTTCAGTTCCAGCATTCTTACGATAGATTCCAAGCTATCAATTTTTGATAGAAGCTCCTTCCTTTCATCCTCGGAAACATCTTCCAATTCGAGAAGTTTCTAAAACAAACGCATTTACATTACATTACAACACATACTTTATTACGTACATTAAAAATTTATAAATATAAGAGTTTATTTAAAAAATAATACTAAGCAATTACCTGATCTGATGCTTTTCTCAATTGCTTCTCTCTTTCGTACTGTGTGACAAGCTGCTCATTGTCTTCTCTTAATAGCTCTAGTTCGACCTCACGTTCTTGATTCTCGGTATATGATATATCAAGACATTCTAATACATTGACTAGTAGAGGCATCAAGTCTTTCACTACATCCTCATCGTATCTCGCTATCATCTTCTCAAACTCTTGATAGATGCTGCCTGCCAAAGACTGTACTTTTTCCGACATGACAACATGGCTATCTTCGTGCGTGCCGTACACCGTTTCTTGATCCATTTTGACCAGTGTTTTATATATGTATATTATATATATATATATATCTATCTATATATCTGCAACAATAATAAAAGAACATAGTATTACGTACATATAATCATAATAATATATTTATGCAATAAATTAAAAAAGTAAATATATCGCGATTACCACAGTTTCATGTATATTGGCAAGATTCAGTAATAACATGCTTTCTATGGAAATCGTCAACATTATTAGCAACAGTTAATGATTAAAGTATACTTAACACTATACATTTTATTTTTCCTACCTTTCCTACATTGGATCACTTGATATTGGGTTTTGAGTTAATTTTCATTACTTTTATAAGTAGAATAACATTTTTCAATAACTTTTATATACACTTTAACATTTTTAGAAGGTGATAGTTTGTGTGATTAAAAAAGATATTATCATTGTTAAAAAAAATTGTATATCAATTGTTACAAATGTTATAACTATTTAATTTTTTCGAAGAAAAAAAATTTACAGGACAAAATTGCCAAATTGTGTATATAGAGTGTTAAGACATAACAATTCAAATAACCAATTTATCAAGAAGATTTGCAAAGTGCTTGTTATAAATTTTGTTAGCAAAATGCCAACAGAAATTTAGTAAAATTTGTTAACAGAATATAATGACAGATATACTACAGAAATATCTGCTATTTCATAATCATTTAAATATATTCCATTTTAATAGTTACAAAATGACATAATTCTACTTAGTTTCTGCTGGTAGTCAAATTATATTGACAAATTTTGCTTGTCAAAACATGAGCTTAATGTAATTATAGTTAGTGCCAATCTACTGCAATATTCTGTTGTTTGATTCTGTGACCAAATTACTAGCATGCTTTCAAATAGCTAAACCTATCAAAAAAATTTTTGTAAAAATGTCTATTACAAATTTTGTTTGCAGAAATCTATTAATAGAGTGTGATGACAACTGTAAAAACCTTGCAGAATCTGTTATCCCACAAATATTTAAATGTATTTCATTTAAATGGTTATAAAAGAACAAGATTCTACTTGCAATCTATTGTCAGATTATGTTGTCAAAATATGAGCTTAATGCATACATACTTGATCCATCACAATATTCTGTTTGAATCTATGGTATCAAAATTGCTAGCATATTTGCAGATAATTCTGTTAAAAAGAGATTTTACAAAGTGTCTATTATAAATTTTGTTAATAGAAATATAACAACATCTTTTAAGTATGATGGTGATTGATTGAGAAGAATTTAACCAGTAAATGATGTTATAGTCTATCTAAATAATTAAAAATAGCATGGTTTCCAGTAATGGAACAGTCATACATTGTATGTCAACTTGTAGCTGAAATGCTGCTTAGCCTTTTTATTTCATTTTTTTATTTCAACATTACATTTTACCATCAAAAATGTAACGTTAATATTTATGGGCCCAGGTAAAATGTAAAATATAGAAATCAAAATGTCATAAAAATATTGTCATTGGATGATATCATAATGATCATAAGAGTATCTACTTCTAAGTAGCAAAGTCAATATGACATTCTTATAATGTTATCATAACTGTATTCAATGTGAAGTGTAATACAAAATGATGACATAGTCACAGTATTATGTACAATTGTGTCATAGTTGGAAAGCATTAAGTTGTGCACCGAGTTGTACAATGTCGCCTGCTTACATTATTGGAAAGTACTCGTAATTCTACTTGGTTTCTGTCAAATTATATCGATTAACTCTACTAATAGAACAAGCCTAATGCAGTTGCAGTTTATGTCAATCTACCATAATCCATTCAAATTTACAGTATTGTTAGCATGCTTTCAAATAGCTCAATCTATCAAAGAGATTTTGCAAAGTGCCTGTTACAAATTTTATTAGTAAAAATACAACAGAATCTGTTAAGAGTATGAAGATGAATTGATTGTAGAAACCAAGCAGAATCTGTAAGCATTTAAATGATATATTATTATATTCCATTTAAATGATTACAAAATGACATGATTTTCCTGACAATCTGCTATCAGATTACATTTGCAAGCTGTCCACGATCTTAATGCACATGTTGTAATTGTTGCTAATCTGTGACATTATTCTGTTTCAGTTTACAGCAAAATTGATAGCATTTCCATATGACTAACTCTGTCAAAGAGAGTTTTACAAAGTATTTGTTATAAATTTTATTAATGGAAATTCAACAGAATCTGTTAATAGAATGTGATTATGAATTGACTATATAGAAATCAAGCAGAATCTGTAAACATTTAAAAGATTTGTTCAATTTAAATGGTTATAAAACGACATGATTCTATTGGCAATCTGCTATCAGATCATGTTGGCAGGTTGTCCAAGCATGAGTATAATGCAGTTATTATCTTCACAGGTAAACTGTTGACGAATTGCTAATATTTTGCTTTCTAGAAAAAAGAAATAATTTAGTCATCCTGAAGCATCTCTCCCTATATCTCTGGTCAAAAACAAAAGTAACATTAAATAGAAAAACGACAATCGCACTACTCAACTCTTTGGACTCGATACGTTGCACTTTTCACAGCCAGTTAAACGGATCTCGGGCTACGGCAGGCTACGGGACGTCGTCGGAGGCGTTAAAGAGCGCAAAGAGATGCGCGTCTTCGAGTGTGGATCATGAAGAAGCGCGTTGGTCGGCGGGTCGTCCATTCGCCGGACCTGTGGAAGGTGGCTCGTGTAACGGTCCACCGCAATCGTCGTTCGTCGACGGGCCGGACGTCAGGCGCATAACTCGCGCTTATAACCTCCTGCGTGCGATACCGTCGTCCGGGGTATAGCACAGGGAACGCGGGTAAACGCGCTCGAGCAGTCTCGTGCTGCCGTTTCGCTGCGTGAGGATCGACGGACGGCGGCTTGACGCGCGTTGTCTCATCGCATTATCTGCGCGTCACCGTCTCTTTCTCTCTTTTGCTATCGTGGACGGTCGTGGACTCACCTCGTCCACCTCGTGCGCCACTCGCGACGAGCCGTACGCGCGCACGCACGCACGCACGTATGGATGGACGAATGGATGGACGAGGGATCACAGATTGCCAACGATCGCGCGTGACGTTTCGCAACCACTGCCGCTTCTTTTCTTTTCCTTGCTCGAGTCCTTTGCAAGCGCTCGGTACTTGGTGACACTCGTGACAGTTGCGCGACGCGACGGACGAGATGAGCCTCCTGACACTCGTTCGAGGTCCGTCTGTCTCTATCTGCTCTTGTCTTTCTCGTTATGTCCGCGTAATTAGTAATCACACGAAATTAGGAGTGCAACTGCCAATTAACGACGACACGACTAGCCCTCACACCGCACGGATCATCCTGGCCACTTTGCACCAGTCAGTGATCCACAGGATCCACAGTCCCCTTCGACCCCGATTACAACGTGTTCGGAAATAGATGCGCGACATCCCCGTTTACGACAACGTTGCCTTCGGTTTACACTCGGTTCACTTCCGTTAGGTGGCCGTCGTGGCGTCATTCGGTGACTACTACCATCGCGTTCGGTCTTGGAGCATAGGCGGCTGATAGCGCTTTATCGTAGACCATCGACCGACGCACGAGTCTACGTGCGCGACTGAGCGATCGGCCGCCCGATCACGCCGACACAGCGACACTAATTAATTTGCATCGATTAAAAATCTTTCCTCTTGCCATATACCTTTTTTTTTAAATTTTTCTTGTAATTTTTCAAAACTTCTGTAACTTCTATAAATTTTGTAACATTCTGTAGGTGTATTAAAATAAATCGAAAGGATCGCGAATGAGACTCGGATGAATTAATAAAATCAGAAATATATAACGAACGTAATGCCAACCCAAGCAGAACAGGGAGTCATCACGACATCAAAATGATGTCAAAGTGACTGCAAAATGATTAATTAAAAGTCACTTTTCGATCAATTACGATTCACTTTAATGTCATTTTGACATAATTGTGAATCACTTGGACTCGTTCTGCGAGTCTTGAGAATATACGAGCCGATACTGGATGTTCATGTGTATATAATTATTTTGTTATATATTTCTGATTTTATTTATCCGAGTTCCTTTCAATTTACTTAAATTCACGCTACCTGAAAAATGCGTTTAATTGATTATTTACTATTACAATTATTGCGAAAAATATCACCAAACAAGGTAAAAGTTCAAAATTACGTACGTCACTGACCCGCGAATGTCGCCAAATGCCTAAAATGATAAATCATATAATTTTAAATTATAATGCAAAGTGTTTTAGTTTTGTACGATTAATATATTTTAAAAATGATAAAATAGTCAAGTATTATATATATAATTATATGGTTTTCGAAAAATATTTTAGAAACGGCCAGCAACATGGATGACGTTATTTGGTAAATCGGGACAATTTAATTTGGAATTTTGATAGCGCAATTCAGGACATTTGCAGTTCACATTTAATTATGTTTTGTATACAAAAATATTTTTATTTTCAACTTTTGTATACATTTTCGCTAATTAACAATATATTAACTTTAGATAAAATTCATAGTTTTACCTAACATTACTTAATTTTTTTTACAAATAATCTGTCAAAAATTAGTCCTTGCTTTAAGTGGTGTAATCCCATACATTTCTTATGCCTCGAATAGTTGAATGCTAACACAAAATATTATAGAATGATTCAGGTTCGAATCCTGGCTAAGGTATTATTTTTCGCAATAAAATCTTTACAGTCTTTTCTGGGATTTAAGAAAAGAGTGCGGATCTTAGAAATAGCGATAGATGTTAGCATAAATTATTAAATTGCGCATCAATTTAATGTGTTACATTGCAGATTCTACCTTTAGTTAAAAATTTATTTATTTTCGGCTCGTGGATCTGTCAATCGAGGTGAACTTTTGTCATTTACTAACGTTCTGTAGCTCATATGTATGAAATGAGACCAGGCCGCACTTTAGAAAACTCTAACGAACAACACTGACTGTGTGTCATTCCAGTCAAAAGCCTAACAAAAAAGTTTAACATGTAAACAGCTGTACGTGTACAAATTTCGCTTAATGCACGTAAACACTGGCAAGCAGAGAAGTAACTGTATAGTTGATAGGTCTTTTCGCAGATGGCGAAATAATCGAAAAACAAAGACAGATGCGTTGGACAAAGAGCGATAGTCTGGTCTCCCTCGAAAAATAATCTGCAATGTCGACGTCGAGGAAGTTCTTCGCAGTTCTTCGGTCACTATAGCATCCTCTTAAGGATTGTATTTAAGACTGCCAAATAATACGGCGCGCAGTTTGCATGGGCTGGAGAGTGTAAAAATAATTTTCGTAAATAAGAAACCGAAAAAAATAACACTAGCCATATGACAATTTGTCTTATAATTTGCAATTTTTGCATTGTTCATTAAATTCGTCAAATATTATCAGTGTCTCATTGTGTCTTGTTTATATTATTACGTCCAATACTACTTTTTTTTCGCGCCTTTTACGTCGTCCTGCGCGGTCTATAATGGAAAAAATTTAAAAAGAATTAACTTTAGATGAAATTCATAGTTGGTGTGTGTATGTGTGTGTATACGCGCACGCGTGCGCGCCCACACACACGCCCACATTAACGACACATGTAGTCGACATACATGTTTAAAGTTGTGTTTTGTTATAGCTTGGACATCTGTCCACAAATACCAGTCATAATACTAACACATATCACAACGCAAAAATATTTTTTCTAACGATGTCAAGTTTTGTGCCAAGTAAACAGCATTTCAGGGAAACTTTGCTTTTCTGCTATAACTTGAAAAAAAATGCAGCTGAAGCACGTCGTTTGCTTGAGGAGGCCTACGGCGAACATGCACTATCGAAAACTACCTGTGAAGATTGGTTTAAACGCTTCAGAAGTGGCGATTTCGACATTGAGGACAAGGAGCGCTCTGGAAGACCAAAAACAATTGAGGACATTGATCTGCAAGTATTATTGTGGATGAAGATGATACACAAACACAAGATCAACTCGCGGAGATATTAAACATGACTCGCCAAGATATTTCCAAACGTTTACATGCCATGGGTAAAATTCAAAAGGATGGCAAATGGGTGCCGCATGAGTTGACTGAGAGACAGATGGAAAATCGAAGAACCACTTCCGAAATTTTGCTTTTGCAGCATGAAAGAAAGAGTTTCCTGCATCGAATTGTTACAGGCAATAAAAAATGGATATATTTCGAGAATCCCAAACGCAAAAAATCGTGGCTTTCATCTGGCGAAGCATCAATATCGACAGCACGGCCAAATCGCTTTGGAAAGAAGACCATGCTCTGCGTTTGGTGGGACCAGAAAGGAATCGTGTGGACCATGAACTCCTAAGACCGGGCGAAACTGTCAATGGGAATCGTTACCGACAACTAATTAATTTGAACATGCATTGATGCATTGCTCGAAAAACGGCCAGAATGAGACACGAACGAGTGATATTGCAGCACAACGTTCCGTGCTATCACACTTCCATCGTCCAGGACACCATCAAAACGCTGAAATGGAATCTGCTACCGCACCCGCCGTATTCACTAGACTTGGCCCCTTTTGATTTGCACTTGTTCCAGTCGATGGCGCATAGCTTGGCTGGGCTACACTTGGCCAATTTCGAAGAAGTGCAAAATTGGTTGGATGAATGATTTCGGTCCAAAGACGCTTCGTTTTATCATCACGGTATTGATGTATCGCCAATGAGATGGCAAAAATGTGTAGCTACCGAGGGACGATACTTTGAAAAAACTATTTTTTGTATTTCTTTTGAATTTTTCCATTTTTCATTGATAAAAAAACCCAGAAACTTAGTTGCGCACGTAGTATATATATATATATGTATATATATATATTTATTTATTTATTTATATATATTTATATTTATGTAAATTAAAAGTTAATAAACTAAAAGGTAATTTTAATGCAATTTTTGTTTGAATTAAGTTTTTGTGCTCATGCAATTTTTAACGCTAGATTAAATTTATAAACTATCAAGTTTAATTTTAATTAAAAAATATATTAACTTACCCAACTCTGAAATTTTGATAAATTCTAGGAAGTTTTCTTTCTATAATTTTTTAAGGAAACTTATAAAATCTATAAATTCTTTCTATAATTTTTTAAGGAAACTTATAAAATCTGAAAAATATTAAGGTATTTTTTCAGAAACCTTTATAAATATAAAATACAAAAAATTTTTTAAATTATATAAAAAGTTCTAAGAAAAATTGTTATTAGAGGAAAAAGAATTTAAGTAAAAAAAAATCTTTCCTTACCATATATAAAAAGACAAGAAAATGGATTTTTGATCGATCCAACGGCATTCAAAAGCTGTTCTAAACACGCGAGTATGATGAGTATATTGCAATTTATTTGTGATCATATCATAAACAACAATGACTTAAAAGATTTCTTATGAATAAAAAGAGATAAAGAAAAGAACTCTTATTATTCGTACAAGCATCAAAAGTAACAGAACACAAAATTGACATATTATATATAATTAAATTATGTGATTCTACATAGCATATGCTTTGATTATGCAGAGTTAGGACTAATTATTTCGGCGTCCAAAGTAAAAAAAATGTGCCCTTTAGTAATAAAAATATTTCTTCTACAGTATGTAAAATTTAGTAAATTACTGATTAGTGATATTTAACATATTAATTTAATAAAACCATGTAAATACATGTTTTTATTAAATTAATTACGAACTGTTACAAATAAGTTAAAATTCATATTACTATTTTTGCACTCTTTCAAATTTTTGATATGAGGCAAGTATGTACCTTACGTCCACTACATCCTATAGTCCCATCTCTGACAGTATGGTGGTTTCGTATTAAGTTTTTATATAATAGTAGTATTATATAATAATGTAATATTCATATAATGTTCGGCAAAAGCTTATCGAGTATGTCTAAGTGATTCATATAGTCCATAAAGTTTAATCTAATACAGTTAATGTAAATAAAATTTAATTAGAGTAACGTCCACGAAATCTGCCACCGCCGTTCCAATTTCCTCGACCGCGCGGATTACCGTATCCTCTGTTGCTGTAGCCATCTCTGTATCCACCGCCACGATGGCCACTAAAACCGCCATTCCCGCCATAAGAATCACTATTTGAGCCGCGATAACCGCCGCTTCCGCGCATCATTTTCGGTGGAGTGTTGAAGTTGGAGTGATAAGCGTGTCCTCTCGGTCGCGATTGGAATCCAACGCCGCCAGTTATCTGCTCCAACTCATGACGGCAAGCGTTCATGCTGCATAACGCCTTGATTACACTCAACACCTGACGAAGAAGAACAGTTTTTCTTTTACCAGTGTTATTAAGAATGTCATACTTCAAAGCATTTATTTTGTAAAAATCTTAAAAAATGTTTATTGCGTTTCCACGATTCCATATATCTTACATAGGAAAAAGAAGAATAGCAATGCACATACTTCTTTGAATCAAATAAATATTTTTTGATTCAAAGAAACCTTTCTCTGTAACTTGTCAAACCACAAAATAATCTAACAATAAGTCATTCTTTGAGTCTTGCAGTTTTGTTGATAATAAATAAAATTTTAATTGCCAAATTTTTTTGGTAGTTTGAAATAAGCTGTTTCATAAAAAAATTTTTTGTCTATCTCTAGTGCATCTCTGCAGCAAAAAGTTACAAATTTCACAAATATAATAAAATAACGTTTTTCATAGCTTAATGAGTAATTAATATTTTTTAGCGCACGTTTTCTATTATAATTATAGTCTCTCTGCAATCTTTAGTAAATGAGAATATAATGTTTTGATTATACAATACTAGCTAAAAGTTATCGCAATTTAAAAACTGTGGGGTAAAATTATAAGTTATATTTTGTATTTTAAATACTTTAATGATGTATTTTGTCCAGCTATGTGTGTAAAATTTGGACACAATTATCTTAAGGAATTAAAAGTTAAATAATTTTTTTGTTTGTTGATTCTTATGTAAAATTGCGTTTTGTAATACTTATTTTCAAATTTGAGGAGAAAGTAGCATTACAAATTAAATTAAATTTCTTAAATATATGCCTATAGAACTTTAATAAATATTTGTGTAAAAATTAATTTGGATCCATTAGCTCATTTTAGTTATTTATTTAAAATTGCAACAAAATATGATCATTTAAGCTACATAAGCCATTATAAATCAAATATAATTGTTTTATTTGTTGCAGCTGGTTTTAGAGCCAAAATTCGTATATTTAAAAATTTTTTATTGTTAGAAAAAATAAAAAATAAACTTAAAAAGCTCACAGTTTTTAAACGATAACTTTTAAGTATTGTATAGTCAAGACACCCTTAAAAGATATTTACATATACCAAATATTGCAGAAAAAGAGTAGAAAAGAAGAATTATTATTTAAGTATAATAAAAAAGATGTTAATGCAAAAAATGTCATATCTATTAAATAAAGTTTAAAATAAGGAAGCAATAAATCAAAACAAAGTAGCAGGTCTGCAAAAAAAATTTTTTCAAGAGCTGTTTTGGTCATTCCACGTAATCTTTATGTTTTAGGGTGTGCTGAATCCGAAAATTTGTCCGAAACTTCCGTTTTGTCATAGAATATCACGTTTTCTGACAATGTAAATAACTGTGTTAAATAAAGCAATACCTCAAAAAAAATAAAAATAGATTTATGAAATTAATTTATTACTTCTTTATTAATTTTTATTTATTTATTAATTTTTCATAAAAATCACTTTTTTTAACTGGAATAAGAACCAAGAAAAAATATGAATCAAGCCCGGGCATGTCAGAGCTCGCGCGTTCAACTTACAACATGTTGATGCTGGTTTCATTAGCTCACTCTAAAAGTTCTTTTCTTTGAAAGTTACATTTTTTTGGCATTGTATATCTTGAATGCACTGATGTAAATTAATTAATAGTAATTTTGACTTCAAATTTGATTAAAAATCCTAAGATCAAAAAAATACCAAAAATTGAAAAAAATTTACTAAATTTGAAGAGAATTTTACATTTTGTGGCAAATCCTGACGTCCAGAATTTTTTTCAATATTTTTTTTTCGTTTTCAGCACACCAAAATACATGGAAATTAGACGAAAAAAATCAAACAGTTTTTTAGTCGCAGACTTGTGTAATCAAAAGAAAATTATCGTCATTGACTTCAATACACTTTTTCTCAATTAAAAATATTTTGTTTAAATTTTTTAAGACTTTTAAGAACCTGGCTCTCTTTAGTTAATACAAAATATAATAGAGAAACGACAAATCTTTCACATTAATCTATGAATTTTAAGTTCTATTTGTATACCTTTTCTTCGATTGGATTCAACTCTAGAATCGTTTCTGGATCCTTGGATGCCCGAACCACGAGACTCTCCAAAGCGGGTCGTAAAGCAACTATGGCCGCTGCGTGTTGCGGATTCATATCCAAGTTGATCCAATTATCTAGTCTAATCACGCCATCCACGTATTCCACTTTTCGTGATCCGAACAATAACAGATGTATAGGTGACACCATAGTCATTTGTTTACAAGATACGGCTCTCGTGCGAATCTAATGAAACAAGATAGAACAACGATTATCAGAAAAAGAAAAAAAAAATTCGAGAAAGACAAATGTTTACAAATAAGATTTACCTTTTCACCGAACACGAAGAATGGGAACGGAAAGTTCTGCTCGTAGTTACTGCAGTTCACCGACGTCTTATGAATCAGCGCGGCCTTGGATTCTGTGGTGAGGACCTTCCGCTTTTCTTTATGATAGCACACATTGGGATATAAGCCCATACACAATAACGCGGTGATGGTATCAAGACGCGCATCCGCACTTGCTTGATAATTCAATGGGATTGGACACAGAGTTTCTTCGGGAAAACCAGCGCTTTGCAATAACGCTTGCAGTTGATTCTGCGCATATAAAATAATGAAAAATGATCATGGTAAATGCACAGAATATACGATAGCAACATTGCGATTCCACTGACCTTAGCTTCCCAGGTTATTCGTAAAGTCGGTAGACTTAGGCTCTTTGAGTCGCAGAACGACTGTTCTGCCCACTCGCCACCAGTTCTCACTTCTTCCCATGCTTGAAAAGCATGGAACATTGCGACATGATCGCTGAATCTAGCGCCGGCAAACCACTTTTGCTGAGTAGTCAGTCTTCTCATATCCGGGCCCATATTGTATACCTCGGGGAAAGTGGTACTATTTGCAGCCATCGTAGAGAGTGCGTCGCCCACGCGAAACATGCATCCTAGGATCATCATTTTTCCAAGCCGCGGTTCTATAGGTAAACGCGCCAAGATTTTGCCGAGAGGCGTTAATTCGTCGTTTTTATCCAAGCACTTCATTTCTGCAAGACAGATATAAACACATAAACTAATTTATTCTAGAATAAAAAAATAAATAAATAGCACATACCTCTCAATACGACTTCCGCTTCAATCACGGCATCGATGGGAGGCGGCTCAATCGCCTTCGATAAGAATCGACCAATGTTGCCTAATCTTAATAACTTGATGCTCAACGCCAGCTCGTGCAAAGGCGTCCGGAACATTTCCGGTGTCATGTGTTCGTCCATCTTATTGAATCGAGCTTTCGAACACAGATGGAAGCAGAAGCCGGGTCTAACGCGACCCGCTCTACCCTTGCGCTGTTCGAGATTAGTTTTACTGGCCCACACAGTTGCATAATTGGTCATATTATTATGAGAAGTGAATAATTTCATTTTAGCTTTACAAGAATCTATAACGTAGACAACATCGTTGATCGTGATCGAAGTTTCTGCAATATTTGTGGACAAAATAATCTTCGTTACGTATGGCGGTACAGGATCAAAGACTTTACGCTGATCTTCTCGTGGTAATTGTGAATGCAGCGGAATAATAAGATAAGATGATCCGCCAAATACAGAATGTTGCTGAAGATGTTTCATCAGCGCAAATATCAAATTCCAACCAGGGAGAAAAATCAGCACAGCACCTGGAATCTCTTGTTTTTTAACATATATAAGTAGCGCTTCTATTAATTCAAAGCTTATCTCTTTCTCCGTTAGTTGTGCCATAGCGTTTTTCGTTTCAATAGGGTAATTATTGCCAATGACTTTGTTCAAATTTTCTTCCGGCTCTCCATCCGTTATTGGTAATTCTTCTGAATCCTTAGTTTTACGTTTTCCGGAATTTGTAGGTGGAACAAAATTCGTCAGCTGTATACAATCCTCCAAGAAATATTGCTGGACAGGATACGCTCTACCAGGAATCTCCACCACAGGACATTTGTTGAAATATTCGCTGAACAGTGTCGTGTCGATTGTAGCAGACATAAGAATAATCCTGAGATCGGGATAGAGATGGATCATGTCTCTGAGTACTACCATGATGAAGTCTGAATTGACATCTCGTTCATGGATCTCGTCGACGATTACGTGCGATACACCTCTGAGGCCACCCTCTAGCTTTCTCAAGAGCACACCCACAGTGCAAAACATTATACTAGCATAAGGCCTCGGCAGATATGACTCAAATCTCACGGAATATCCGACCGACTGTCCTAGAGTTTCGCATCTCTCAAGGGCGACTCGGTCAGCCACGGACACGGCCGAGATTCGTCTCGGTTGAGTAACAACTATACTGCAATACGCACCCTGGCCGGATGCGATGTAATCATCTAGAATAAACTGACAAACCTGTGTAGTCTTGCCGCATCCCGTATTTCCGCGTATAATAATAATTGGATTTTCATTAACCGCGTTCATGATCTCGTTTTTTTTGTTGAAAACAGGCAAATTCGATCTTTCCTTGGTGCTCGCCTGCAAACTAGTATCTTGCTGCAACTTATCACGCTGCTCTTTCATCAAATCTTCCGACAATTGATCTAGAGACGTTGTTGCCAATGGTCCTTCATCTATATTACATCCAGTCCATGGATTCCAATTCGGCTGAGGTGGCGACCAACTTACAACGCCAGCAGGTTGTGGTACAGAAGATATAAAGTCGTCCAAAACTTGATTCGTCAATAAAGATACGCCAGTTGATGTATCATTTCCATTTTCCGGTGCACGACTTTCTTCCTTTAATTCATATGACTGCTGTATTTTAAATCAATACTTTTAGTTACAGTTAAATATTTTGATACTAATATTCCTCTACAAAGTTGAAACTTCAATCTAGAGATATGCAAAGTACTCGAACATGAATTGATTCGGATTTGAATTTCTGTTTCAAGTTATTTGAGAATTTCGAATATAATTCACATATATTGACACAATCTTATAATTATATTTAAAATGACTTTATATTACGTAGTGACTTTACATCATACAATGTTTTTGTTAATGTTATTTTTCTAGAAATTTTTTATCATCTATACATAAAAATTCAACTTAACAATAATTATGTTATTACTTAATTAAAAATTAATGCTCCAATTTGATTCAATTTAATTCGAGTAAAATTTTATTGATTCAATACGACTTAAAGAGGAAACCTCGTGTAAACAGCCGTTTTTTCTCGATTTACAAAAAATGAAAAAATTAAACGTAGACAAAGTATACGATAATATTCACTATTTAAATTAATTAAAAAAATTTTTTTTGTTGTTAAAAAATTTCAAAATAACGGCACAACAGCTACTTGAAGTTGACTCCTTGAATTTGCGCCAGCCCACGCCGAAGTCATAAAATTAATGTGAAATCAAAATTTCAAGAAAATTTCGTTAGTTTATATAAAAACGCACAGCATATGCCTAAATAATTTAAAAAATTTATAAAATTGCAAAAACGGCGACATAAACAAAAAAAACACTTTAAACAATTATTAATAATTATTGTTTAAAGCAAAATATTAATGATCGGATAAGTATATGGGATCAAATAATTGAAGAATGAGCATGTAAAATTTAAAGATGATCGGTCAAGTAGTTTTTGAGTTATATAGGCCAGCGCACAAAAAGTTTTGAAAAAAAGGCGTTTAAAGTTGTATACCTATGCGCTAAAGTTGTATACCTACGCGCTAAAGTTGTATACCAGTCGCTCACCTTTCTTTGAAATTAACACAAAAAAAGTCTCTTATAACTTTCTAATGTTTTTTTTTTTCATATTTTTGAAATAATTTCCTAACAATTTCAGCGAAAAACAAAAAACGTGAAAAAAATCAATTTTACATGAGGTTCCCCCCTTACAAAACCTTGATTGCACTCTTTATTTCAATCGTAAATTAAGTTGAGCATAATTCGAATAACATTACAGTAGAGTCTCCTTAATTTTGGCTCCCATAATCTATGCATTCCTTCACACGTACTTTCACAAACACTAATATCATACCCCTTCCTTTTACAGAGTACCCTTACCACAGCAACAGTCTACTAATCACCGTGTACTTTGCTCGTGCAAGTACACGGTGATTGGTGGACTTGTACTGTGGTGAGGGTATTCTATAATTTTGGCATTCTGCTCTTATCGCCCCATCGGCCAAAATTAAAGGAGACTTTACTGTATAGCATCAAGTATTCCAAACTGCAATTATGCTTCACAAATTTTAAATTGATATATTATTAGTATTATTTTATAACTAAAATAGAATAAAATATTTATGCAAAATAGTTATTTTATTATTAAACGATTATAGACCTCTATTTCAAAAAAGTGACAACCAAAAATTTTTTAAAATCTAATTCTTAATATTTGCTATTATAAAAAAAGATTTAATTTAAACACAAACTTAACTTTAATGAGTGTTTGAAAAACAATTTTTTTCTTAACAATATAACTCTTAATATAAAATGTATTAAAATTAATATCTATTTAATTTAGATCACAATTAAATAAGTACTTAAATAAATACTTAATCAGCTTTATTATAACTGGTCCTTTTATAGTCAATAGCATGCCAGTTATAAGTTTGAAATTCGTAAATCGAAATAGTCATTAGTAATAGAATATCTGTACATCTATCTAATAACATAAAAAAAAATAATAGAAATAATCAGTACCTGTTTGACATCAATAGGTTTTATATCCAAACTCATTAAGACATCCTGGATTTGATTTCCCAGTTCTGGTGAAATTTTAACAGGATAAGCTTTCATCTGTTCAGCATCTTTATTTTTTTTTAATGTACCACTAAATCCCTCGATAACACCTAAATGGTACAATTGACGTACAATAGACAAAGCACAACTTTTTGAAGCTGTTTGTTTGTTTGATCCAGTTTCGCGGCCAGTTATACCTAAAAATTATTAAGATATTAGAAAATTATTTTGTAATAATTAAGGGGTTTAGTATAAGGGGAAGATTCTACTTTTCTATACCAAAATTTGTTATAAAATTTTCTTTTAGAATATTTTTTTAGAAAAGTAGATAAATATTTTTCAAAATTACTTTTTATTTTTATTATTATTCAGATTGGTTCTTTTTTCTCAGATAAAAAAATTTCTTTAGAAAAAAATTTTCTTAGTTTTGTTTTTGAGTTCAAACAAAATTATACAAAATTAAGTTATTAAAATCACTTTAGCTCTGATAGTAGCTCAAGTTCTAAATAAAATAACATTTAAGTTTTTAACTTCAGTCTACTGGAAAAAACAATGATCACTGATGAATCATGTAGAGATCAAATCTATTGTTAATAAATTATTACTCGTATTTTTTGTTTAAAAAATAAGACCTCAATCTTCAAACAATAATAAAAAGATAGAAAGTAATGTTAAAAGGTATTTACCAACTTTTTTAAAAAATAAAATTTCTATAAAACCTTCTAATAAATTAACACAACAAAGTAGAAAACCCCATAAAATAAATAGAAATTAACATACTTCGTCCAAGTTGTTTAATGTAAAGTGTCATCTCTGCCATAAAACTCCTGTAACAATGTTTATTATAGAAATACTAAAACCTATTTGTATATCACTAATACAATTAATAATTAAGGGAACAATGTGAAAGAAATATATCAAATAATACAATTTTAACAGCATAAAAAAGACATAAAAAGATATTTTAAATAATCGAATCAAATATTTACACTATAAATAGGAAGTTTTGATAAACTAAAGTTTTGATAAACTAAAAAATACTAACTAAAAAATAAAATTCTAGTACTTGTAAGTTTGTTCTTTAAAAAATTAGTACAAATTAATGTATATTTTGTCAATTTATAAAATTGATCAAAGCAATAACATATAAAATAATTTATTTCTTAAAATAAACAACTATTTCAAAGGTAACTTTTTGTTCTACTTATTCCCTCAATTAGATACAACAAATTACAATAATGACTTACCATTTGAAGATGTCACAGATGACCACATTGGAGTACATTGAAGAAAGTTTCTTTGTGTAGTTGCACCAAAACCATTATTAAATCATTTTAATAAAAGTTTTGGTTTAATGCCATCATCATTTGTGCACAAGAGAGTTGACGACCACTCTCTTGCCACCAACTTTAGATGTAAGCAAGCAATATACTCCAAAATGGTCTTGTTAAATCTCAAATGGTACAACAATCGCCAAACGATTGTTGGAAACAGTAAAATACATAAATCAAACTACTGCATCGTAATGCCAATCCAATGTTCTAGAAAAACTCCACTTGCAAGACCCCATACCTCGTGTGATCCGGACCAACCGGAGTATATTTGTAATCAGAATTAATTTTGTTAGTTTGCATAAACTGATGAAGCTTGGACTTGGCGTTTTCTATTGTCCAGTTTCCATGAATCCCAGAGTTTACGTCAACATCCTCTGCGTCCTCCACTTTCTTTTGATCAGCCAACCTATCCATGTATGTGTAATTGCTTTGACCACGTTCATTGTATGGCCTATATGCTTGGCCGATGTCATTTGGTCCCATGCCACCTTGGAACACAGATTTTGTTGGCATTGGAAATTCGGTCTTGATACTATCCGTTGCCATTGTTGGCATCATCGGAAAATCCTTCGGTACATCATTTGGGTTGACGTGATTCGTACGCACTAAATAGTTGACATAATCTTTCGCGGCGTTTCCCTGTGCATCCTTTTTGTTGGTCGAATTTCCTGCGCCAACATAATCGAAGCCGGGTATTCGCAACTCACAGAGAAAACGTTGTCTGTGCTTCGGTCCTGTGAAATATAAAATCATCGCCGTCATCAAAAAATCTGTTCCATCAAACTTTAACGAAAGTAACACGGCTGACAAATATACTTACCTGTTGGTCTAACGTCAAATTGAGGTTCTTTTCCGTTCTTCGCGCACCACTGGTGGAAAAAGGATTTTATATCGCCCATTTCTGACTTTCACTCTCAAGGACTAACAATGTTCCTCTATAATATATATGTAGGAATAATAAATGATTTTAAAATAATCACGCTTACATCTCCATTCCAACAAGACGTTAGCGATAACAAGAATTAATTGAAGGTAGACTAGGTAGAATCGGTAGAGTGGATAAAACATGGAGGACTGGAGACTGGTGAGAGCATTACGATGGTGGGGGTATGGCTCAATGCACACAGGACGCGTCACGCGTTACGCGTGGCGAGGTAGCCAATCATTTTAAGCTTTTATGACAAGAAATAAGAAAGCGAAAGAATGATTGGCTATTCGCCACGCGTAACGCGTTGACGCGTTCTATGTGCATTGGCCTATGAATTTTGTAATCGGAAGCGTAAATCCAATAAGCCGGAAGTCGCCATTTTACAATTGATAACGTTTACTGAAGCGCGTACATTTGAACTACGCAAATAAACTATGCAAGTTTGAAAATGCTAAACGGATTAAATTCTTTAATAAAAGTTAAGTTAAGTTAAGTAAAAACGACAAATGCAATTAGTCAGTTCTGATAGACTAATCAGCGATTAAGTTAATCGGCGTTGGTGCAAGCGGCCCTTAAACGTGCCTCTCTAGGAGATTCATGCTGTGTGGGATGTAGAGATTAGAAAACCCGCATTATACTTTGTTTTTTTTTAATACTTTTTTATTTTTTTGCTTTTTTATTTTTATTTTTATTATTTTTATAAATTGTTTTTTAAAATTATATTAATATTATTTTTAAAATCTTTGATACTTTTTATTATTTTTAAAATTTGTCGTTGTTTGTTAAAAATTATTTCGCTCTCATTTCTTGACAGGCTTTCGGTAACCTATTCAGTCAAACAAGATAGGAAACCTAAATGACTATTTTCAAGTTAATTGTGATCATTACAGTGGTTTAAACAAGAAAAATATTAAATTTTCTTGTGATGTTTATTACTTCTCGGCGTTACATTGGATTTTTCAAAGACACGTTTCTTCTAAAAATACATGCATGCATATACATATATATGAATAATTTAAAACCTTGCACGACTATTTCCGTTGTATTGATTTTTGGGCACGCAGATGCATAAAAAAAAATTGGTATCAAATCAACAATTTATCGTTTTATATATAAACAAAACTACAAAATCTTAAAAGAATGTGATAATAATCTTAAACATAATTTATTAACATGAAACAAAACTTCTTCATGTTAGCAAATTATGTCTGTTTAAGATTACCAAATTCTTTCAAAAAGATTCGATATTCTTGCTTGTATATAAAATAATGAATTGTTGATTTAATACTAATTTTTTTATGTGATCCGGTTGCGTGAAATTGACGTTCCAGATATATGTATTAATATTAATCCAGGCAAAAATATTTTTGTCATTTTTCAGCTACAAACTTCTCTACTGTTTGTCTAAACGGTCTAAACTATAACTGTAATAAAATTGCAGAGAAATTAGCAGAAACAAATTTCTGCGAAAATTCAACATAATTTTAGTCATAAAATAGTCATAAAAATTTAAATTTTAAATTCAATTAAATTTCAATAAATTCATTAAAATTGTCTTATTTTCTGTCAATTTGGAGAATTTTAGGGACTCACTTTAAAAAAACACTCTTGTCAAGATAAGATGAAAAATCATATAATGCTACTCCTTTTAATCTATTTTGACGTTTTTACTTACGAGAAATACAGAACTCCCATGTCCGCGGCAATGCCGTCTACTGCTCGAAATCTTGTTTTTCTTACATTTATCTGCAAATAGGTTTTACAAAGAAAATGCAAGGAAAATTCTTTTTAAATATCTCTGTAGTTCCTCTTTCTTCTTTGTAAAAAAAATATCAGAGTATGTCCATAAATCATATTAGCAGAGAAATCAAGAAACTAATAGACAAAATTGCAGAGAAAATGCTGACAAATTTGCAAAATAATATTGTAGAAAAGTTGGAAAAAATATATCTATAAATTCTTTTTCTGTAAAATCGATATATTTGCAGAAAAATTGAAAAGAATTAAACTAAAAACGAAACTACAAAGAAACACAAATTTTCAGAAAATCTGTAGAAAATATTGTTGAGAAATTTCTTAGTATTTTTATCTGCAAAGAAATTGAAAAGAAAATAATGGCAAATTTTTAGTACAATCACAGAATAAATTTTGGTCCCAAAAGCAACTATAATTACATGTAATAAATCTTTGTTTCTACCCAAATTATTCTAAATTCATTCTGAAATCAACTCTTAAATATTTTTTGTTTTTTATTAATTTTGTTTTTTAAACATTTACGTTTTTATAAGTTTTCTAATTAATCTAATTAAAATAAATTTTTTCTTCAAAACTTATTTCTATTTTCTTTTGTTGATACTTAAATAATCAAACAAAAAGGAGAAATGATCGAACCCTTAGAAATTGATTTTATCTTTTTATCCTTTTAGAGTGAATTCGTAGCAAAAAAATTTATTACATATTAGGGAAACTTTTATAAATTGCCAAAATTTCATAATTTTTCGACTTTTCAAGTTACAGAAGTTTTTTTGATAGTGTTAATTAATAAATTATTCATCCCATTATTACTGCCATAAATTTTCTTTATAAAATTTTGCTCTAACTTCTTTTATTGATAAATAAAAACAAAAATAGTTTTAATGAAAATATTTATATTATAACTTTTAATAAAACACAAAACTTTTGCAGCTAAATAAAATATATTTTTCAGGTAATCTTTTAAAAATATAATAGGTTCATATATTTCAAAATAATTATATTAGGAATTAATTTTCATACATCTTGTAAAAGTGTTAAAATGTTACAAACATGTAAAGACTTTGCAAAGCCTTTTTCATAGATTACAAAGATATTCTTCTGTTTAGAAATACTTTGAATCTTTCGAAGAAATATATTTGTACACTTATTAATAAATCATATATATGTGCGACAATAATAATAAACATTTAATCTACTTAATATTATATAGCTGCAAATAAGAATTGCGTTGAACTATACTCCTGCAGGCCTCTATTCTTTAACTCTTAACGACTGTTTCATTATTGTTATAACGTTATGCGTGATAAAATATGTGATAAAAGTCACATGACGACTTATAACTATAACGAAACTCAATAGTTACAGAAAAAGCTTACTGTTCGTGAAAAGAAAATATTAGTAATGTGCTTTTTTTTACTTAACAAATATATATTTATTAACTAATCTCTGTATCTTACTACGTCGGAAGCAATTTAATAATAAACTTTTGCATTCCAATATCACCAAGCAGCAATGTAATCTCGATTCCCATTTGTATCATTTTATGTATGATACAATTTGAGATTTGAGAGACAAATTTTCAGCATGATTGGAGGATTTTGTTAAATTAAATTTTTCTGATTATTCTCGTAGACGAGAAAATTAATTGTGTCGTGTATATATATATATATATTAAATTAAAAAATTTATTATCTTGTTCTCATTTAAAATAGGTAATTAAAGTTAGGAGCCGTCGTCATTTTTTGATTGTTAATGACTCTGGGACTGGGGCTGTGTGGTGTTTTGCGCGCGGAGTTACGAGTGACCGGTGTTGCTGTTGTCGTAGAAAGATGTTTCCTCAATGGTTTCATCGGCGTTCGTACCGGTGTCTTGGTGATATTGATCTTGTTGGCACTCTTCAATATCTGTTCAGGCAACATTGAGCTCTGCAATTCCTCCCTATCCGTCATGTGACCTTGGAACTGATTATATGTTGTGTCTGTGATGCTAACTGACAGCGATTCTTTTTTTTTCCGCTCGCCATTAGAAGATCTACGTGATTTATGACCGATCTTTGGAATTCTTCCGCTCCTTCTGATCTTGGACGCGGCAACAGTGGGCTTATTTTTGTCGCCGTTTTTATTTCTGCGTTTTATTGACGAGTTGGGAGATGGGGTAAACAACTTGCGCTTCGATAGCCCTAGCGTTGGGCCTCTGTGAATGCTCAAGTGAGTCATACCCGGCGTCCGCTTAGAATTGTTTAGAGGCGATTTCTTCATCGAGCTTTTCGCTTCTCTTCTTACTTTCTCTTTCTCACGACTGATATCTTCCAAAGTGTCTGCTAAAACTTCTTCCCAAGGTTTACCATCAATGGTGAACATCCGATTGTGTTTGGCCTCATACTCGTTGATCAATAATCTTAATTCTTTTTCTACTTCGTGGAATTTTTTTTGTACTCCTTTGCGTTCCCTTTCTTCTGTTAACAATCCACCCCCGCGATTATGATAGCGATCGGGATTATTTGCTCGCTTAACCAAATCTTTTATTTTCAAAATTAGATTTTCGCGTTGCTTCAGAAGCTCGAATATCGTACGATTTTCATTATAAAATTTGCTTAGCCGTTCTATTTCTAATTCATGCAACGTCAACAAGTCTTCTGTAAACGTGTTAGAATAAAACGGTGCAAATGTGTCTTTCTCTGCATCACAGTACTTGCATTTGTCCCATAGGTCTCGTAATTCGTTTCTGAGCTTTTCAACATGAACGGCAATATTCTTTTTCCTTTTTTCTTTACAACGCTTTATTTCGGTATCTAAGGCATTCACGGTGCTGGCACTGTAACCAGAATGCCTCTGAAAGAAAGATTCACGAATATCATCCGGTTCATCAAGATATTTCCATAATGCTGTTAAATCTTCCTTTAGTTTTTCAACACAGGATCTTGCCTCTTCTACCTGCATATTCAATTCATCTCTAAACTCTCTCAGTTTCATCATATTGCTCGTGGTTAGCACAAATTCCTCAGGACTGTTACAGATTAACTCTTCAAAAGAAGATGGAGATGGAGATATACCTAAGTCGTTCATCATCTTGAGTATAGAACGACGTATATCTATGAAAACATTCTCCAAACGTACCTTCTCGATTTCCTGCTTTTGCAGGTAAAGCTTAAAACCTTCAAGATCTTCCTCAGTAGGCAAAACATTCGCAGCAATGCCCAGTGCCTTGCAGCCAAGTTTCTTACAAATATCATGTTCCTTTGTCAACAACTCCTTCATAATCATCATACGGTCCTTCTTCATATGCTCCAAATTTTGCAAATCTGTCTGAAGCATCTGTTCGACCTTACATAAAGGGATCTGCTCATATGTTTTGGGTGTCACGTCCAAATGAAGTTCTGTGTATAGCAATGTTGTTTGCTTCAAAAGATCCTTTATAGTATCTATCAACACTTGTTCCTTTAACTGTGCTTCTGCCACCATATCGTTCAACAGCTCTTTTATGTGAGTGTGTGCTTGATCATAGTATGTAGATCGCATATCCCTGGTACATCCGATGCCTTCCCAGGTTTTTTGTAGTTGGCCAAGTGCATGTTCAATCTCCACGACCATTTGTTGTACAACAGGTTTCCACTCGGGTTGATCCACCATCATTCACACGTCTTTATTTTCTTTGGGAAAGAATAACAATATAAGTTAATAGCATATCTTTAAATTGTACATCGTCACATACATACCTCAATCTGTACAAAGTATCAATCTATTGCACAAAAGAA
Source organism: Solenopsis invicta (assembly GCF_016802725.1). Classification (NCBI taxonomy): domain Eukaryota; kingdom Metazoa; phylum Arthropoda; class Insecta; order Hymenoptera; family Formicidae; genus Solenopsis; species Solenopsis invicta. The sequence continues at coordinate 9,393,824 of NC_052664.1, read as the reverse complement.
ATTCACTCGCGTCACTCTCGTCAAGAAATGACGCCAATACAGCCATACAGCAAACACATGCCGTTACCGTTTGAAGTATTACATGGTGTGTGCAAAATCCGCAAACCACGCCCCTTTTTCGCTTCGGATACCGCTCAGACCCCAGGTGTACCAACTTCGAAAAATTAAATGTTTGATAATATCAGGTTACTACAACTGTTATGATTGCATCTTTGTCCCACTCTGCTATATGTTCGTTGTGTCCTTTTCTCTGAAAGAATTGCAGTTTGTACCGTTTGTAGTACGCGTGATTTCGAAAGACGTAATTCGAGAGATTTTATGTGAAATATACCGTTTGTTTTCTGTTCCTGAACTCCCTGAATTAGTGTACACTTAAAATAAAATGGATATATATTTGAAAGTTAGTGAAAGCAAGAAAGAATGTTCCAGTGTAGTCTAGTGCAGGAATAGAAAACAAGCCTTTAGTGAAGATGGTGCGTCGGTGCATTGTAAAATAAATAAGAAGCAATACTTAAAAAATGATGAAAGGAGAAAAAATAAAAAAATGAAAAAATTATTTCCGCAACAAAAACATAATTTTTGCAACAAAAAATAAACATAGACCAACTTTTGGTGACTTAGTCAACGATTTGCGAAAATTTTTAAAGAAAGACTGATTCTGCTTCCTTTAGAGTGTTATTATCTCAACAAGATTGCATCGACTTTCGTGGTAGATGAGCAACCTATACAAGTCAAACTTCCACAAAAATTAATCAAAGTTTGTAAAATATCAATTTTACATTTACTCGCGGCATTTTGTGCAGATCGAGTAAAACGATCGCGGCTTTTCAAGCGGAACGATCTTAAGAATTTTATACATTACTCGCGGCATTTTATGCGGATTGAGTAAAAAAATCGCGACTTTTCAAACGGAGCGATCTAGAAAAAGCACTATATATAGTGCAGTTTGCGGCCTTATGGCGGATCGAACTAATTTGGGAGATAATTAACTGAGAATTCTTTAAAATTAAATTTTTGTATTTGTTTTTTCTTTTTATATATTGAAAGAGACCTTCAAAGAGTCATTTTATTGCATTTTATGTAATTTTATTTGAAGCCTTTCCAGTTTAATTTATGTTAATATATGAACAAACTTCTTCAATTATTGTAAAATATTAAAAAATATTACTTACATGCAAATCACACTCTTCCTTCTGTTCGAGGCTCTCGTACGATATTCACGTATGCGATAAAAAAAGACCGAGAGAATACAACATGATGTGCGTGCAACGAAGACAACTACATTCAGTTGTAACAACTTTGTGGAGTTAAATAAGATTGGTACACCTGGGGTCTGAACGGTCAGAAAACAAGCGAGAGGGCAAAGAATCAGAGAGAGATGCTTGCAAACTGCACACACCATGTTACTTCCACCATGCAGCCATACAGCAAACACATGCCGTTACCGTTTGAATTTAAACGGTTCGTATGATGTATGTATACGCGTTTTTGGTTGATGGCGTTGTTGTCGCTGCATCATAGCGTTCCAAAGTTCCGAAAAAATGTCCCGACAATTTTTGCACCTCGCGAGCGTATTGGTTCCTACATGCTGGATTCACACTGCATTCAATGTGCATCGTACGACGTTCTGCAACCAATCAAAATGCAGGATTTTACTTCGTACGACAAATTACAAACAAAATCCTGCTTTCTGATTGGTTGCAGAGCGTCGTACAACACAATTAAGGTTGGTTTATGCAGGCCATAACCGCTAACTTATGCCGGAATCTATAAAAAATTGACCAATCATAATTAGTTTATAGAAGAATAATCGACTATGATTGGTCAATTTCTTACAGATTACGGCATAAGTTAGAGGTTATGGCCTGCATAAACCAACCTTAACTCGTCTACAGGACAAAATATGCAAAAGTACAGATATGTATCTACACCGTGAATGAGATGTAAATAAATTGGTTCGTCACTCCTGTCGGCCCTTAATTTTCATTAATTATAAATAAATTATTATTTCCTAAACGGGTGTACATACAGTCGTGAGCTAAAAGGATGCAACACATTTTTTTCGATGGTTTTTGGAATGTAGACTTGCTCATCGAATGGCGAACGTCATTGGTTTATCTGTGGATCCAACCAATTACGTTCGCCTATCGATGAGCAAGTTTACATTCCAAAAACCATCGAAGAAAATGTGTTGCAACTATAATGAACACGACGGTACAGTCGCCTGCATTATAGTTGCGACACTTTTTCTTCGATAGTTTTTGGAATGTAGCCTTGCTCATCGAGCGGCGAAAGTAATTGGTTAGATCCACAAGTAAGAACTAATCACGTTCACAGCTCTAGTTATAGTTGCGCGTTCAGAAACGCATCGAAAGAAAAGTGTCGCAACTATAATGCAGACGACTGTACAGTCGTGTCAAAGCGTCAACACATTGTTCAAAATTTTTTTGTTAAAAAACGTACTGTAATGCCTGATATGTACGATATAATACTGCGGGAGCATTTCGTAATTAGCTGCGAGTTATTTTTATTGCAATACAAAGCAATATCATATATTTCTAAGTTTTTATTATTACAATTTGATGCATCAGTTACTAATGTCTATTTTCCATTATTGGCGGTTTTATTTACTGTCGTAATTAAATTTAATCAAGAAGTAAAATATAATATATTTATATTTGATAATGAAATACAGTTTCCAGATGAATCTTCTTTCAATTCCATATGAAGCAAAATTTTTTTATTGCACTTTGAAATTGCTTTAAACTAGGATTATTGCATCTAAATTGCTGTCTTATAATACTAAACATAAGTTCTAAATGATCTTGACTTAATTTGTAAGTGCAAATATATTATAACAAAGAATTTAGTTTTTTGTAAAGTATAATCCCATTAAACATTTAATTGAAATACAAGAACCTAAAAATCTAGCGTTTCTACGAGAATTAATGAGCATGTTACAATATGGAGTTTTTTTTAAATTGGAAATATATTCGAAACATTTATTTAATTTTGCATACATGATGTTTCTATTTCTAAAATTAATTTGTGCCTTATAATCGTATTGTTTCATATTTCGACTATTTTGCGCAGTCCACCGGTTGAGCACGAGGTTTAATTTAACTCAGGCAATACGATACAGCCAGCGTGGTCAACTCAAGGTCCGTGGATTGGCGTTGGAGGGGAAGGAAGGTCGTTGCATCCACTTCAACGATGTGGAACGAAAATGGCGGCGGCCATACTTTTACTGCACACTCGCTCACTCACACAACTAATAGCTGTAGTACCTTACTATCTACGTACATACACTAACACTGACTCGCTGTCTCGAAAATGGCGGCTATGCAACGACCTTCCTTCCCCTCCAACGCCAATCCACGGACCTTGTGGTCAACTCCTATATGAAGTTTCAGACCGCGTTAGTTCATTTTCGTATATTCGCCCAGGTGGCGGTAGATCTTTAACGGCCATCTTAGGTAATCTATAGCCGTGTGACAATGGCTTTGTTTACACCGAATACTTGATACGCGTAATATTTAATAACTTTCTATTCAATTATCTTAATTTCGGTAATAAATTTAATGAATAGTATATTAAACTGGTACAATATGAATCAAGATAATTAATTAAATATAGGTATCACGTATACATTTACACATATTGTCAAAATTAAGACAATTTAATAAAAAGTTACTTGTTAGTATGCGTGTCAAGTGTTCGGTGTAAACTAGGTCAATTAACGTATCTGTTATAGGTTATATTATCTATTTAATATAAAAATAAAATTATTACTCGATTAAGTGGATCAAGTTCAATACGTTCGTCAGCGAGTGAACGTAGCTGCATTAAAGACATCGACTGTGAAATTATTGGTAAATTAAATAGATTTAAACATATAATTAATAATAACTATTCCGTACAGAACAAAAACTTTACACAATGTGATTTACATAACGTTATGTGAATATTTGTTCAACATTAAAACAACATTACAACGTTATATACCCTAGTAGTATTTTCTGGCATTTTCTGCAAGACAGAATCTGCGTGCAGTTAATTGCAGTAGAATTGAGTCAGATGTGCAGAAGATTATTCCCAAAAGAGCCATGCTGGCAGATTGCTAGCAGAGGGAGGGTCCCAGATGCGCACAGACCCGATCGGACACCACCAATCACGTAATCTAATCTAACCCAACCAACGGAAATACTCTAGGCATCGGCCGTTATAATTGGTGGTGTCCAATTGGGTCTGTGCGCATCTGGGACCTTCCCCTAGCCAGATTGGTTCAATATTCGTGCACTGTACTTGTATATGAACTGCTTGCAGAAACTTGGTACAGATATTGAGCTATCTTGAAGCAGATTCTTCCCGCAACTGCAGTCTGTAAGCAGTCTAGCAAAGTTCTTCAGCAGAATGGCATAAGATTCTTTTAACAGAAGTAGCGCGCAGATCTTGTGCAAATATTGCACAAATATGATCTGCAGATTTCTGCAAGTTTCTTACAACAGAAATGACGCGCAGATCTTGTGCAGATTCTGCTTAATCAGCAGCAAAAAGATCTGCTGCCACCGCTAGGTGGCCACGCCGCGGAAGATCTCGTGAGTCGAGTGCGGCCACAGGCGTTATATCTAGGCGCTACCGTGGCTGACTTTTCAGCTCATACTCCAGTGAGATTTTTATGAGCTCTGTGTTGTAACCTCAAGACGAATACTCGCTCTTATTTTTTTTAAACATGATGTGTATGTGGAACGCTGTTCCACATAAAATTTTATATTTTTACATGTAAATAACAATTGTATTGTTATTTAATCTTGTACATAAATGAGATATTTAATTCAAATTTAATCCGTTTTTAATCCATTTTAAGACTATACTAAAATATTCTGGTGAAAGAATTTTTTACAAATCATGCAGCAGATATATATACAAATTTCTTGCAAGAATTTAACTGGCAGAATCTTTAAGAATTTACTGCAAGATTTACAGCAGTCTTGCAGAAAATTGCTACTAGGGTATGTAGCAAATATCTTGAAAGACTGTTGATAGATTTACAGCAGATACATTCAAGTTTCTTGCAAAAATCTGCCAACAGAGATATGTGCAAGTTTCTTGCAAGAATCTGACTGCAGAATCTTTCAAAAGAATTGAACAGAATGAGGAAGCAGATCATAACGTCCTGTTGGCAGAATCTTTTAAGAATCTGCTGCAAGATTTACAGCAGTCTTGCAGAAAATTGCTACTAGGGTAACATCTAAATGTCCAGATTAAGTTATAATATAATATAAAATGTTGATTTTCTAACATTACTTTCTGTGAACATTTATACGTTGTTCCAACGATGTGTAAAGTTTTTGTTGGAATAAATTACTATTAGTGTTAATTAGTTAACAATTAATATGTTAATAAATAACTTATTAATTTATGTAAATGAAATTATACAGGATAATATTCTGTATACATTACATTAATTGTTAGAAATAATAAAAATACACATACACACACTCTATTTTATGCATGATGCATTATGCTAACAACAAAATGCATTTATATTTTTAATTTTTTTTTACTTTTGCTTTGCAGTTCTTAATTTTAATGATGGTAAAAGTTGAATGGTTCTGCATTGTACCAAGCTGTAAATCAAATTCAAGGACGCCTGGTCATTTTTTCCCAAAGAGTCCAATATTATCAGAAAAATGGAAAGAAGCTGTAAATAATAGTATAATTTTAAATATCTCATCAGAAGAATTAAGAAAATATAGAGTATGTCACTTGCATTTTTTACCTGAAGATTATATTTATATTCAAAATCGTCGAAGACTGAAACATAATACAGTATCTAGTGTAAATATATATAATACGCAGACAGTTACAAACAGTACAGAAATAAATGATGCAAACAGAGAGACAAATGATGCAAATACAGAAATAAATGATGCAACTGACATACAGTTGCATTCACAATCTGAAACAAATACTGAATTACATTTACAATCTCAAACCAGTAATGAACCTGGACCTTCTACAAGTAATTTTATATGTGCAGAAACAAATATGCAAAACGATCAAAATAATATCACAAATAAGGTTAATAGTCCATCACGAATATCAAGAAATATACTTGGATCTGTTACAAGACAACGTCATTTAACACCAAAAGCACAAAAAATATATAAGAAAGCCGTAACATTAGCGAAGGAAAAAAATCGAATAAAAAGACAAATAATAGATTATAAAACACGCCTAAAAGATGCAAAGAAGTTATCAAATACTCAATTTTGTAAAAAGTTTAACAGTTTAACTCCAACGCAAAGATTGTTTTTCAATATGCAATTACGAAATACAAAATATGCTCCAAAGGTACATTTCAAAACATTATTTAATGAATTAAAATCTTCATTAGAATCAATATGTCCTGAACGTAGTTCACAATATTTCAGTAATATATATTTTGATTCAGAAACATACAATAATGTAAATTTGCAATTGTAAATAGTGTGATTTGTAAATATTTTTTTTTATATTATATTATATATTATTATTATATTATTATATATTATTATTATTATTTCTGTGTGCTATTTTGTTATTTATTAATAGGGAAGAAGATTTACACTTGACAAAAAAATTTTAGCATTGTCGCTGTATAAACAATCTGGATTTTGTTATAAATTATTATCAAAATTATTTGTTTTACCAAGTGCTACATCTCTAAAATGTTTGCTACGAACAATTTCTTTACAACCAGGAATTAATAAATTTATTTTTGAGCATCTTCGGCAACACATAGCACAAATGAAAAATGAAACAGACAAATTATGTATATTAATGTGGGACGAGATGTCATTAGAAGCCAATTTGCAATATGACCAATTGAATGACAGAATAATTGGTTTTGAAGATTGGGGACATAAACGTACACCCAAGGACTTTGATTCTGTCCATGAGGAAATTTTCCAAACTAAGAAGTCACCACTTTCTACATATTCGCAGTTCATGATTAATGAAACGACTAGAGCTTATTGGTCGTTACGTTAATCATGAACTGTAAGTATGTAGAAAGATAGCGACTTCTCAGTTTGGAAAATTTCCCCATGGACAGAATCAAAGTCCTTGGGTGTACATCACTGATAGCCGATCATGTTTTGGTTTTTATGGTAACAGGAATTTTGAAAAGATGGAAAATTCTATTATCTTACAACTTCTACAATAGTCAAACAAAATCTGCACAGTTAATTAGATGCATAAAAGAAATTATAAAAGAATTATCTCAAGCTGGTTTGACAATAATTGCAACTGTATGCGACCAAGGGGGACCAAATATGACATCCATTAAGAAACTTCTCGAGGATTCAAGAAGTAAATGTATACAAAAAGGTCAAGAATATCGTAAGTATTCTGTTTTAATTAATATATATTAGACATATAATAGAAATATAAAATAATTTTTAATTTTTTTGAAGGAGGTTTTATTGAACTTTTTGGGCAAAATATTGTACCTATCTATGATCCACCGCATCTTTTAAAAGAAATTCGTAATAATTTATTATTTAAAAATTTGGAAATTAATATCACTAATTCAGGAATAAAGGAATGACAGTTTACATCATGGGACATCATTGATCAGGCATATAAAATGGATATTTACACAAATACATTAAATTGTCAATTGCCAACATTAACCGATGAACATGTTATTAGATCAAAAATAAAAAAGATGATAGTTAAATGTGCTGCTCAAATTTTTAGTGCAAGATTAAGATATATATTGAATACAACAACAAAATCAAAGGTAATTTGATAAGTAATAGTTATAACTTTCTTTTATTTTGCATTGTGTATGTGTGTTTATTTATTTATTTATTTACTTTGCAGGAGGATTTGTTGACACAGATTGGTCCACTACAAATACCAAAGGCAGGATATGACACAGCAATAGTGTTAGATTTTTTCAACAAAGTTTTTGATTCCGTGAACGCACATACTTTGCATCCAGAGACTTCTTTACGTGTTGCGGTAACAAAAAATAGCAAACACCATGATTTTTGGCCACATGCTACTAAATTATTGTCCGATATGGGGTGACACTCTTTTGGACACAGCACGATTGGACACCAACCAATCATCTTGACTTATCTAACCAAACTAACGGAAAAACTCTAGGCATCGGCCGCTGTGAGTGGTGGTGTCCAATCGTGCGGTGTCCAATCGTGCGCACCCCTCCGATGTGCGATATGTAGATCCGAAAACTAAGCAACCAGTTAAGTGCATACCGTCATTAAAAAATTGGAGTTTTACTCTACGTGGATTTCAGAACATATGGAAAATAGTTGATAACGCAGGTATAAAATTTTTAAAGACAAGAAATATTAATCAAGATCCACTAGAAAATTTTTTTGGTATGATTCGTAGTCACGGACATAGAAATATTAATCCTTCGTATAACCAATTTTGTGGATCATATAAAACATTATTAATTAATAATTTAACAGCAAAACAGTCTATGGACTCTAACTGCGAAGATAAAAATGACGGTAATTTATTATTTAATTTAAAACAATTTGTGAAAATTGTTTCTCATGTAAATAATGCATCAGAACAAATAGTTGAAGAAGACTCTGTAGCATTCCAAAATAACACAATAATATATAACATCTCATCACATAAAAATAATAGTCAAATGTATGTTTTTGGTTGGATTGCAAAAAAGATTTTATCTTTGAAACAGTTTAAAAAATGTTTAGAGTGTAAACAGAGTCTTCTAACAACAGATATAACATCTGAAGAATATGTGCAACAACTAGTCGGGGTGCGCACGATTGGACACCGCACGATTGGACACCACCACTCACAGCGGCCATTGCCTAGTTTTTCCATTGGTTTGGTTAGATAAGTCAAGATGATTGGTTGGTGTCCAATTGTGCTGTGTCCAAAAAAGTGTCACCCCAACTTGTCCATAGAGAATATGTACGAGAAAAACCTTCTTTAACTTATCCATCAATGACTTTTTTCAAACACGCATTTATTAAAGCCGATTCTATTTTAAATAAAAATATTTCTTTATTATTTCGCAGAAATGTTTCTACTTTGTTGTATACACTTTTAAACGATAAATTAAGTTTAGATTTTATACGTTGTAATAAACATAAAGAAGAATTAAAACATGTTGTAATACAAAAAATTACAAAACTGTTTTTATATACATTTTGTAAAATAGTCAATAAAATTTTATCTGGTCGTGACACTCGATATATTTCTACAAATATTATATTTCAGCAAGCTATTGAACATTATAAAAAAAAGCAAAAACGATTTATAAAAAAAATGTAAATATTTTGACAATATATCAAATACAATATATTAAATATTTATAGTAATGTTTCTCAAAATTTATTTTATTCATATATTCTTATTAAAGTTGCAATTATTAAGTTTATAATTAATAATAACTATAATGCTTTTAAAATACTTTAATTAAACTAATGATATGACCAATGTAATGATTTATTTTTTAGTTTATAACTTTATAGTTGCAACTTTTGTTATTTTTTTTTAATTTTACTATTGCTAATAAATATATTGTATTAAGATGCAATTTCACGCAGCGAGTAAAAGCTGGCGTTTTACCCCCACTCAATCGCAACGCAAAGCAGCGTTAAAAAGCTAAACGCTATCGCCTCTATCCTTTTCATGTAGCGAATAAAAGCTGGCGTTTTACTCTTACTCTACCCAACTCCACCGCAACGCAAAGCAGCGTTAAAAGCGGCAATTGCTAAGTACATAATCTGACAAAAATGGAGTTGGAATATTATAATCAATATATCAAGTATGTAAAATATTATAAACACACAGTGGCGGTTATAGCTGAAATTAGAAGACGACGTATAGCTGCTGCAATTGCTGCAATGTATTTGTTAAAAAAAGAAAAAGAAATAGATATAAAAAAAAAGTTTTGGGTAGCTCCGATTTTTGTAAATCGTAATGAGCACAGTTTCTTCTTTGCATCGGGCCGAAATTGTTACTAATGTATTTACCTCTTTTAGGATAAAAATAATATGAATTTTTATCTATGTAACATTCATTATATCCCTCCATACAAGAGTGCCGATATATTTCTTCACTTTCTTATATGGTACAAACAATTGTTTTGCACACACCACAAGTATATGAGGGTATAACAGAATTTCCTACAATATAAAAAATATTATTAACAAAACAATTATTAACAAAATACAACAAATAAAGCTATCTAACATAAATAAATAAAAAACAAAAAGCAACCTAGCCTAAAAGTATGCTTACTATATGTATATAATATATACTAACTTTGTTTGTATTTTCAGGTGATGTCGATTGATTTTAGTCATAATTTTTTTCTTATATATTCACTTTTGGAAGGTAATTAATTTGGAATGTAATATTTAAATTTCAGCGTCGTTTTGCTAAAAGTTGGACTGTGTCGAACTTTGAGCGTTTATTCTCTGAATTTGCCACATTGATGAAAATTGATGGAGAAGGGGTAAACGCCAGCGTTTAGTCGTTAAAAGTTGGACTGTGTCGAACTTTGAGCGTTTATTCGCTGGATTCGTCAAATTGATGGAGAGAGGGTAAAACGCCAGCTTTTATTCGCTGCGTGAACTTGCGCCTTTAGGGAGGGTTCCAATAGCGCACATCCCGATAGCCCACCAACCAATCATCTTGACTTATCTAACCCAACCTACGGAAAATCTCTAGGCATCTGCCATTAGGTTTGTTCGAGTTGCTTGAAATCCCCAAAAATTTTTGCACTCGAGATGAGATAAATACATATTTGATCGTAAAAAAGAGAGAAACGACAAAGAAATTAATTCAAAAAAGGCAGCAACACGAACAGGCCTATTGTGAGTGGTTTGTGTGCTATCGGGATGTGCGCTATCGGGACCCGCCGATTGTATTAGAGGTCGTCCATATTGAATATTAGTTCGTTTACGTATATTCGCCTAGGTGGCGATAAAAACACTATTCTACAGCAAACTATGGGAGTTGTTTATTTATTTACTTATATGATCTGTGGATACAGCGTTGAGTTGTCATGAATCATAAAAGTACTAGAGAGAGTCACGCCTAATATTTTTCGGTCCTAGTGGAAACCAACTCAACTTGGGTTATCGTAAACACCCAATATAAACTTAGTGATTCATTAAATATTCGTTTCTATGGCCGGTATTCATAGTCGAGTCTTATTTCAAGATTGTCTTAAGCAACGTTTTAAGATGCTAATACGGCTTTCTGATTGGTTGATAGCATCTTAAGGTGATACTTAAGACAATCTTAAATATAAGAATCGACTATGAATACCGGCCTATATTCATTTCCTTTTTATTTATCAGCATCATAGGCTATAGGCTTTAAAGGGCCTTGCACATGAAATGCATAACATAACAAGCACAACATAAGACCGATGGACCAATGAGCATCCAGCATAAAGTCGCCATATTGATTTACATAAGATTCTCATTGGTCCAGAGGCCTTATGTTTATGCTCTGTTATGCCCTTAAAGGGCCTCGCACATAAAATGCATAACATAACAAGCAGAACATAAGGCCGATGGGCCAATGAGCATCCAGCATAAAGTCGCCATATTAATTTACATAAGATTCCCATTGATCCAGAAGCCTTATGCTACGCTTATGCTCTATTATGCATTTCCTGTGCGAGGCCCTTTATACTGTGCTATAGGTGGAACTTCATTGAATACATAGAACGAACGTAATTTATTCCGTTTGTTTTCTGTTCCTGAACTCTCTAAATAAGTGTACACTTAAAATGAAATAGATAGATGTTTCAAAGTTAGCGAAAGCAAGAAGGAACGTTCCAGTGCAGTCTAGTGCAGGAATAGAAAACAAGCCTATTGTTTACTGAAGAGAGGAAAGAATGCATTTATGAAATAGCAGAAAGGATCATTGAATACTAACTAATGTCATAAAAGATACTTTTAATTATAAAAAAAGACAATTTAAAAAATCAATATTATATTTCCAAAATTATTAATTTATAGTATAAAATTTCACAATTTTATATAAAGTTTCTTATACAATTTCTTTTTTTTTTTGTTTCTATAGTTTGGCAGAACAGAAGCGTCATTTACCGTTAAAATTCTTGAAATTCTAATTCAAAAAGCTTTTGTATAACATCATCTATTTGCAACTCCTTTGCGATTTCCATTATTAACTCATCTACAAGCTTATCAGATATCCTGCAAACAATATCATTCATAGTAAATACATTTAGAATAAAGTTTTGGAAGTAATATAATGTTATATTTACCAAGCAACAATGTCCCATGGTTTATTTTGCGTATTGCTAGAATACATTGGTATTGATTGCATCAATCTCTGATATTCACGCCTATATTTTAAAAAATTTATTTCTGTTTCTTCGAAAACAACAAGTTTGATGTTATTCAGCGAGTCTGCCATGAGTTTTCCCTCTTTTACCTATTACGTTTATCACATAATCAACATACACTTTTTCATTTGAGTCTCAGGACACCTTTAAAAATGTATTACACCCATTTGTATAAATGTGTGAATATACATATATATATGTATATATATATATATATTTTTTTTTTTTTAACTTATACACATAAACACTATGTTTATAACACTATTTTTTTGCATTCTATTTTAAACAATATATATTTCTATAGTTTGTAATTATTTTTTATTGTTATAAAAAAGGTAAAAAATGACAAAAATCTCAATTTTTTGTATAAATATTTAAAATGTCTTGTGTAAACTTTTATTGTAATTAGAAGCTCAGCCGTTCAGTAAGTAAAAAGAAAGAAAAGAAATTATAATTAATATACCTATAAGATCATAAAATGTACAACACATTTCATACATAAATCAAGATATAAATCAAGAAATGGTCACCAATAATCAGCGCAAAACTTGGTATGCAAATAATTTCCTAGGTGATTTTCTATGCATTTTCTAGTCTGTAACACTTATCAAACACTTAAAAAAATTAAGCTGCAAATTAAGTGTTTGAAAAGGCAAGAGGTAATAGAGAAAGTCTCATAGCAAATAAAATATTATCATATGCCTTGATGGTCAAATTGCCTAAAATGCTCGGAAATGCACAGAATGTAGAGATCCAAAGCCTGGGTGAGGTTATTTTCACAATAAATTCTTAGTAATTTTTTAGTATAAAGAGATCTTATAGATGCTTATTATGTTATTAAATTAATTAACAATTTAACATTGTAATATTGCTTTTTTGGTTCAAGTTAAAAGTTGTGTTTCAAGATCGACGAGCATGAAACGCGTAGGAACTAGAAAATATATACAAAATCATCTAGGAAATTATTATTTGTGCACTAAGATCTACTTTCACGGTTGTTTGGCCATTTTTTTATTTAAATTTGTTAATAAATTGTTTATTTACAGAATAACTAATCATTGCATGGCAATAAAACTTTACATAATCTTGAATACTTAAAGTATTTATTTCAAAAAATTCAGATTGTCATTTTTTAATACATTTACCATTAGAGTATATTTCTATTTTTTATTAAAATAATTTTTTATCTAGGTAAAAAAAGTGCCATCAATTTTTTGTATTACTTTCAAATACATTATATAGAACAATGTAATTTATTATTTTGAAAATAGGTATAATACATCTTTAACTATTTTTCATCATTCATTTATTTATAATTTACCTTTGTTTCAAGATCCGAGAATTCCGTTAAACTCTCACAATCTGCTTGACATGATGCGTCACAATAGCGTGGAACTTTTGATGCATTTTCTACTGACGACACACAAATCAGTTGCATGTTATCGCCGGTTTTCCGTATTTCGGTCAAAGTTCTTGCAAAACAAAATATTAAATTAAGCTTCATTTCTTTAGTTATCAAAGGTAAAAAGTAAGAAAACTTGTATTTTTTATAAAATATAATATAGATTTTTCTCACACCTGTTTGTTTTAAGACATTCACATTCACTGCTACCTGAATAACATACATCACAGCTTGTACTCGCATTCATAGTTTTAAGTGATTGATATTTCTTCAGAAATTGCATTAATGCCTCCGTAGTTTTAGAGTAAGTAGTTTTAGAGTAAGCTAGCCTCGTCTCTGATTCATTTTGCTACATATAAATTTGTAATGCTTACGATAGATTCAAATTATCAAAATAATTGAATTTCATTTTCTAAAAATTTCAGAAGATATAATTTGAACAGCATTGCTGTAGGTACCTTATTAGAAACAAAAGACATGAAGTCTGCTATAACCGGCACTAAGTTAGATAAATGTTCATCTGTAATCATTGTTTCTCTTTTCATGAATTCATTATCATTATTTGTGGAAGTGTTTTTAACAATATTTTCTATAGTTTCTGATTGTTTCTGATTTTGTGACTTGCCCGAACATTTTCTTGGCGCTTTAGATATTCTTCTTGTAAGCATTGCATTATTGTGCCTTTCTTGTATTTCAAAGTTACTAGCCTGCAAAATGGACAAAGTATTTGAATTGTAAAGAAAAATTACTGACATTGTTTTATTGAAAAATATCTTTGATTTTAGAGAGAGAGGGAGAGAATGAGTAAGTTCCAAAAAATTTTAAATTAGAAAAAACATTTTTTAAATTATTAGCATAAAATAGTTTTTTATCCTTTTTATTTTAATGCATAATTTAAATTGTGTAAAAAATTTTGGAACTTTCCAGTAGCCAATTCAAAGATATTTTTTAAATAAAAAATGTCTTGTCAATGGTAATTTGTTTTAGGATTCTCTGTTAATATTAGAACCAGAGTTGTACTATAAATTTCAAGATTATATTTACATGGATTATTTATATATTATGTTTGTTAGATTTGCATGAATCTTTTTCATGTAGACAATATAAGCAATGTAAATTATTATAAATTAATATAAATTGAATAATACAATACAGTAAAAAATAATTAAGTTATAAGATTATTAATATATCTAACATCTAACTTTTTAGTATAGATAAAATAAAAGTATAAAAATAAAAAAACGAAATATAATTTTTATTATTACTCATGAAATCTGAATCGTCTATGATTCATAACTATTGCTTACATAGACGACATATAAAATATAGTTTACATTGTATACACATAACATAAATTATTTATAATTTATGCATAAACATCTAACCCTGGTTATAATAAACCTTATATTTATGTAAGTATTCTTTACATTATCTGACTCTATAGGTAATATATCCATCATAGTCTTTATATCCTCCTCTTTCGTGAATGCTTTATGTTTCCTGATACTAGTCTGATTTGCATCTTTAGATGATGTTACAGGACTAGGATATAGCTGATCCGATATTGGTTCATTAGAGATCTTTTTAACATTTATTGCATTATATTTTTTATCTTTTTGATGATAATCTAAAAGATAATGAATATAGTGTATACAAATTAAAATACTGCAATTGATATAACTTGCTAATATATAAAATGTTAAAAAGGAAAAAAATATATAAATTATTTGACGTACTTGTTTTAGGTTTAAAACTATTTTTGGAAACTTTGGTATCCATGCTATACATACTCAACCGATTAGATAATTGTTTGCGATTGAGTCGCTTCTTATTTGTTGAATGTGGAGTAAAAGATGCCATTGACGGAGTTTTGTTAGTATCAAGGAAGTCTTTATCCGCATGGAACTTCAACTTTGATAAAATGGCATTGCATTTGATTTCGAGCTCTTTCCCCTGCAAATAAAAAGAAAACTTCTAAACAAATTTGAATTTAATATATCTTACAGTTTTGTGAAATTAAAAAAAATACAATACTGTAATCATCAGTTACCATAAATTCATATTAATAAATAATATTACCAGCGACAGAACATCGGTGTCCCCAGAGTCAAAATAGTTTAAGTGAAGTCTGTCGCACATAGTCTTCATATCAAGAACTACTTGCAGTATCTCTTTAACCTTCCCGGGATGTCCCTTGGGAATAGAACTGGGAATGTGTTTACAATATGCGACTAATGCGTGCAGCAACAGCTGATGAGCAGCTAGAAGTTTATGCTCGATGGCGTGCATATGAAGTCCCAAATTTCTGTGATTTGGCCTTATTATTGCGCGCGGCGAGATAATGCACATATGCCTTTGGATATCCTTGACGTATCTATTAAGATCGTACAGATAGTTCCTTGAGAATCGTACGACAAATTCAGCGACGCACTGCTGCCGCTTCTGCAGTTCCTTGATCCCATCCGGCGCAGAGATATTTCTTAGTCTGAACGCGATTTCGTCTAATAACTCACAGATCTTTCTTTGCATTGTCAGAATTTTGTGCATGGTGAATGGATCCGGCCGTATATAAATGACTCCATCTGCGACACCATCACGACGCGCACTACTTTCAGGACTAGAATTATACTCAGTGCCATTGATCGCATGATGCAACTGCCTCGAAGACTGCCTCTTTTGCGGTATTACGTGACCAGAGCGAGACCTTCTGGCATACGACTTGAAATCCTCAGACTCGTGCCTCCTTTCATAAGCAGAAATATTATCTTCCTCAGGAATCGTAAGCAGCAAATTAGTACTACCTGTCCCGATATCTTTCATAATCGACGTATTCTTTGAAGCCGAATCCCTGATATTATTTACCTATTATTATGTGAACTTTAGCGATCTATAATTAATGTTTCTCTTAGTATTATTTTCATAAAAGATTCCCTTACCTTTGGCTTTCTCTTCTGATTGTTTCCAGTTTTACATTCTTTCCACATTCCGTCAGGCAAAATATCCAATTTTTTAAGTTCTTTATCTGCCTCTCTCATACCCTCATCCAACAGCTGTTTGATACTCTGAACGGATGACTGAATGTCATTTTTGTCATAGCTATTCAGCTCCTGTTGCTTGACGAAAGATGCCCATACGTTCTCCTCTTCCTCCTTGCATCTTTGTCTGCGTACATCTTTTACTATGTACTTGAAACGATTTGAAGGTACATACTTTAACAGAGAACAGAAATGTAGTGTTTCATCTAGTTTACTCATGCAAGTAAAATGTATGAAAATGATTTCAAACACAAATCTTAAATTTTCTACAAATTTTTTTAGTAAAATCTCTAAAATAGAAATACAATAGAATTTATTAATACATTATAATAAGATTGACTGGGGAACTTAAGCAAAATCTATCATTCCATAATCATTTAAATAATATATTCCATTTAAAATTATAAAATGATAAAATCTGCTTGAAATCTGATAATTTCTGGTGGTAATTATTATTATGTTGACAGACTACTGATACAAACTAATGCAGACTCAATTGGTAGCCATTGCATTATGTAGCACAGAATGAAAACAATATAATATTATATTTTCTAGTAAAAAAAATGATATTTGAATCAAATCTGTATGAAAATTAAATAAAACTATCAATTTACAATTTATTATTTTAATCTTTTTCTTAAGATTTCAGTCATTCATTGTGACTCTGGCTAATATTTTGTTCAAGTGTGCTACTCCCAGATAGCTAAAAAAAAAAAAAATTTTGCAAAGTGTTTGTTAGAAATTTTGTTGACAGAAAATCAATAGAAAAATATAATAGAAAGATTATAAGATTGGAAAAGTTATTTTACAGACTGTTACTGTAGAATAGTTACAGTTACAGTTTTTGGTTGTTTTCCAACAAGGTACACAGATAACACAATATAACATATAGTATGTCTAACACAAAATATTCAAACTGCGACACAGTATTACATTGCTTGACAATGTAAAAAACTTGTAAGTACAAGCATGTAAAATATATCAGTGTCATCAATTTTCCAAAATATTTTATGTTTAACTTGTAATAGTTATATTCATTTATAATATTCATTAATAATCTAAGCTGTGTAGAAGATCATTGTTCAATCATTAGTATATGAGAAATTAAGTATAGAGTTCTAATTGAAATCCAAAAACACAGCAGAACATAATGAAACACTAATGTGTTCATAGCTAGAAAATAGTTTTTCTTACTTAAAAAATAGTTGCCATTAGAAGTTATTGACTTTGAAAAGTAACACGTCTTAAAAGTAACACGACTCTCAAAAGTAACACGTAAAATTACACTTACAGTGACTCAAAAATAATAAATTATTACTTTTCAATTTTTTTTCTATTAATTTTTTATATTTATGCATTGCTATTTTTAATATAAGCAGCTCACACTTATTTTACTCATCGTACCAGATTATTTTGTATATAATAAATCAGTTATTTTAAGAATTAAAAATTAAAATATATTTTATGTGTTAATTGAATTAATAATTCATAATAGATAGAAATTTGGTAAATGTATAGGTATAAGATATATATATATATATATATATATATATATATATATATAGAGAGAGAGAGAGAGCACCATTGTGTAAAGTACGGATGAATGAATATATATTAATTGTAAATAAAGTCTCTTTCTTGGCTATTGTATATGCTGAAGGTAAATAAATACTACTAATAGGTAAGAATTTATACTTGAAATATCAATTCCAAATTATGAAATCAATATTTTTCAGCTAAAAAATGACAAATTCAATCTTTATGATTCAAATTTACGATAAAATAAGTGTTAACCTTTTTTTTGTAATAGTGCCCATTTCTTTGTAAGTGAATCAATCTTAAACCAATGGTCTAAAGCTTTTCTTTTAAAGTCTCAATTTTAATGTTTATGATAGCTATTCTCAAAAATAATTTATCACTTATTCTGATTAATACAGATCACATGTTGTCAACATGTGATTTGTATTAAGTTTAAAATATATAAAATAACTTAATTAATTACTAGTTACTTAAAAAAAAGTAACTAAGTTATAGGTAGAAAATTATATTCTCTATACTCTAATTATAGGTAGAAAAAAAAGGATAAAAAGTTAATTATTGAAAAAAAGTAGTTCTAACTTTGCGTTATAAGCAATGAGTTACTTCCCAATCCTGTAATAGAATAGTAATAAACAGAATAACAGATTAACTGTAGAAACAACAGTTAATATTAAACAAAAATAAAATAATTAATACTGAGAGCTTTTTTTCCATAAAGAGACAATTTAACACAAGAAATCATTATCTTTGTTTCACATTAAATGTTAAAGACAGAATGACTCTTGTGTCACTTGCTGGAAAGTTCTACATTGCACTGTGTCCTTATATTGCTGGAAAATGTCCATTGTTACAAAATGACAAATTCTACTTGGTTTCTATTCGCAGTCTGCTGTCTGATCATATCAGTAGGCT
Organism: Solenopsis invicta; assembly: GCF_016802725.1. NCBI lineage: Eukaryota > Metazoa > Arthropoda > Insecta > Hymenoptera > Formicidae > Solenopsis > Solenopsis invicta. The sequence continues at coordinate 9,374,551 of NC_052664.1, read as the reverse complement.
TTGCTGGTAGAATACGAGCTTAATATGGACGTAGGCTATTCTAGTCTGCATTATCTTATTCGAGTCTGCAAACTAATATACCACTATTTTGCTCACTGAGAGGAATATAAATGCAAAACGGACGTTACGTGCTATCCTGAGATATTTTGTGGAATCTACCTTAAAGTTATAATCATTATTATCACTTCCACAAAGAAATGGATCTTCTGTCTCGTCGTTATTCAGATGGACAGGTTCCGCGGGATTCAAAAGGAACGACATCCTGTCTCTTGGTTATGTCCGGTGCTCCGAGAAATGCGCTCATTCGCGCAATTTGCGTCCCTGCGACCGTGCCATAAACGATGGGTATCAAAGGGGAAAGTGAGAGTTTAAAAAATAGGACGTCGCGATACGACTCTGCGTGGGAACACGTGGGAATACAGAGGACGGATTTGGGAATGAGCTTTTTATTCGGGACTGTATAGACTGAAATTGGCGCGATACGAAAAATCGATTTCTCTCTCTCTCTCTCTCTCTCTCTCTCTCTCTCTCTCGCGTCATATTCTCGGGTTGTCTCATCTGCTGACGTTTCGGGGATGGTGAGCTCAAAAGGCCAATGTTTCAATGATCTCATTCAATCGATCCTGATCGATCCTCCGCAATTAAACATCACGCGATGACACACGCAAATGGAAATCCGAATTGAGGACGGGAAGGCCGAATCTTTGTATCGATTGCGCCTCGTTATCGATCGGTAGATGGGAAGCGTTTCTCGTTACACAATCTAGAATACATAAAATTTCCCTCAAACTCTCGAGGGAAGAAAAAAAAACGCGATTTGAATTCTGAAGGAGTTTTAAACCTAAACATCGCGGCGAATTCCAGTTGATTTGAAGGAACGGAACATTTTCCTCTTTTCGACAAGGAGACGAGCGTCGGGCTATGGGTTTTTGTCGCCACGCGCTCGGAAGCTATGCCGGCTATATGAGATACGATCAGAGAAGGCGTGGGCGCGGCCATGCGCTGCGCCGATCAATACTCGCGCAGTTCGGCGACGCGGGTTAACCCGTGACGAACGGGGTGTAATCGCCAGCGGTGCTCAATGCGCGGCACCTCTGTCGCGACTTCAACACAGAGAGAGAGAGAGAGAGAGAGAGAGAGAGAGAGAGAGAGAGAGAGAGAGAGAGAGAGAGAGAGAGAGAGAGAGGCCTTCCGTTATCTCGCCCGTCTTGCATTGCTGTGCGTCGCTCTTTACTACTAATTATGCGCCTTGTTTCATTTAGACGAGTCTAAGGATCCAAATTCATAAACGTTTGTCAAATCTCATCTCAAATCTATCTATGTTTCGCGTATGGTAACGTAATATATAGGATAAAGACAAACTATGAATTTGGACTTAAATCGTATTGCGGACAGAGGCTCGATTCTCTAACCACTTGTAAGAATAACGGATACGTAAACTTGTTAGAATTACTTTGAAAATCTTTAAATATGTATACATAGGTATATTTATATGTATATATCTACATTGTTTACACGTTTTTCTTTGCGAATTATAGAAAGCTTCAAAGCTGTAACTAGACAAGAGCAACAGGGACCCAGGACTCTGAACAAAGAGGGGATCTGGAAATGGAATTGATTAAAAAATTTTGAAATATATGTTAAAATTTTAAACTTTCTCGTGCTCTTTAGTTTAAAACACGATACTAATATACACACAAAACATTAAAACTGCAACTCTGCTTGATGTTTTACTCTTCATAATTTTAGATTAATTGAATTATATCCGAATAAAGTTGAAATCATGTTTTTTTTTAAAGAAAAAATATTGTGATTTTTTTGTTTAAAACACATTTTAATATTTTAAATAGTGTGTAAAAAAATATATTTGAAATAGAAAATATAACGTGATTGAATACGTTTTAAACATGTATAATGTATAAATTAAATTTATAATCTATACTTTTTTTTATACAATTATATCAATCTTTATTATATTTTATGTTTTAATATAAAAATATTTTATGTTTTAATATTAAAATTTAATAAATAATTATACATAACAATATAATACATAACATAATATATAACAATATAAAATATATAAAGAAATATTAGTTTTTAAAATCAAGATTTTGATTTGTAAAAATAAAAATAAAAAAATATTGAAAAATAAATTTAACAGATATAATTAATATTTTTTATATTCTAATAAAAAAGTAATATATTAATTTCTACAGATCTATATTTCGACTGAATAAAAATTCTCAATACGAATAATAAAACCATTAATTAGCTATATAATTTTTGTTTATGTTTGTGTATATTTTGAATACTGTTAAGATATATATTTTATAAATAAAATAATTCTTTTTATAATATTTACGAAGAAACATAGATATACAAATAAAAGTAGACACGAAAGTATATAAATTTTTATGTTAAACTTTGAATGTTGAATCTTTTCTTAAAAAAAAATATGCTTAACATAAATGTTTTAAACATAAACAATCTTGTATCTAAATATTAATATTTCTTTCCGAATATTTTTCATTCTTCCCATTTTCATGCTTCATACAAGAGAAATTTTAGCAAATTAAAATTAAGAATTATTTAAGATCAACTATCGGACAAGAATGATTATCCAATCTTTCTATAATTTAAAAATTGAACATAATATTATTAAAAATGTTAATTATAATAATATAATATAATATTAATAAATTTTCTAAAATAAAAATCAGAAAAGTGTAATTAAAGTAATAGTATTTTTATTTATATATATTAATACATGTGAATAATATTTTACATTTTTTGTGTATACAAAAATTATTTGTAAATAATTTAAACAACTATTATATAATATTTGTTCCATTCATTATTTCCTCTTTTAAAAAAATTGAGAGGCTTTCACAAAAATAAAACTTTGCCTAGGGTACATGAAAAGCTAGTTACGGCTCGCGAACGAGGTAGTAACGAAGCACCCCTGCGAGAGACGGACGAGTCACCGTACACGAAAAGCGCGCGACATTCAAACAGCAAGGTGGTGATCGCGACCAAAATCAATTCGCATTTTCCCTCGGGAGTACAAAACGCGAATAAATGGTAAAATCGGGTGTGTATTAAGTGGTTCGTTTGGAGAATAACTGCCACAACGAGATCACCGATCGGAGCTCATTCGAGGCTCGTGCTCCGGGTCGCGTTGTGCTCCGGACATTGCCGGCACGCCTGCGCGTTGCACCATGGTGACATTACGCTGCGCGCGCAGGACGTTCTCATTCAACCCTCGGATCTTCCTTTGCTCCGCGTAGTTTATTCGCTTCTCGTCCTGTGAGCTCTTCTTCGCGAGCTCGAGGGTGCTCGGTAAGATATTCCGATCGACGCGAAATTATCTTTTCCAAGTACTTCGGTACTCATCTAACAGTTTTTAATCGCGTTTATTGCTGTCCTTGTTAATTATTTCTCGCGATCAGCAGCATTTTAGTGGTAGATTCTCCCTTTGCATGACGTTGCAAGTTCTGAAGAAAGTGTTTGTATCTCTCGATTGTCATGCCTGTTTTTTTTTTAGCGAAAGCCTTGAAAAAAATGTGCCATTTAGTGATTCATATTGACTTTGCGGCTCGTTTGATCCGAAAGTAAATTGCCGCACAATCAACGCTCGATTAATGGATATTGCGTTTCATCGTCGTTTCCCTTCTCCACTTGCTTGCACAAATGCAAAATAATATAACGAAATGGCTCCTAAAGAAACATTTACGAAAAACAGTATAATGTTCATTTCCATCAATATAGATTAATTTTGATCTCGGTTTAAGTTATTCCTTACTTTTTTTTTAGTTTTAAGAGAATTACAACAAAATAAAGATTTAAAACAAAATCAAACCTACATTGATAGAAATGGATAAAATGTCTCTGTAGTTAAGAGTGCGATTGATTTTTCATGGTTTTTATAGCATTTATATTTTTATATCTATTGCGAGTGATATTAATTGTGAAATTACACATTTCCAGGTTACCAATTAGAACACATTAAGAAAGCTTCATTTGCATTAACAAGCTTTAAGTCGCATGATCACGTGTGTAGTTTGCATGTGTGATATTTCTTGAATCTGGAAAAAAGAACAGATATCATAAAAGACCAGAGTGAAGCAACCAGAGTGCTGACAAGTAGCTTTTAATTGACAGACAACTTCAGGATGACATCTAAAGTGCTGATGAAACTACCAACAGTACCCTTCCCACAAGTGAGTACATTTTCATTTTTTCATCAAATGTTAAATTACTACAAAAGAATTGTGTTTAATTTAATTAAAATATATCTATGCTTTTAGTCAATATTTTTAATTGTGAATTATTCTAGACATTGTGGAAAGTATACTAGAAAAATTCTTGTGCAGTTATAAAAAGACTCCACATAATCCTTATGGAAATTGGATTTCAGTGGAATTGGCTAAAAATTTGATATGTTGTACATTTTGTCATCCTGATGAAAAGGCTTCATTGTCACAACCCTCATAATTGACCGTTTGACCTCTACAAGGCCATCTCAAAAATGTCTAATGTCAATATCTTATTTTTAACGAGTTAGATGCAGCTTCATTTATTTAAGATTATAATTAATCTTATCAGATACTTGATGTACATACAAGAGCAATTATTCATACTTTGATTAGTTTAAATTGTCATTAAATAATTTTTAATATATTTATTAGATATATTTAGTTATAATATTCTTGCACGTTATTTGCTTCAGTTGCGTATTGATGTGATGCTTTTATTACTATAATCTGGAAGCTATTTTAGGCTATTAAAATATATATAACTAGAAGATGTGCAAGTGTGACAGACATAAACTATTGCTATCTCTATTTAACTTGATATATACTTGACGATACTCAAAGATACACAATTGACAATCGTGAATAGCTAACTGTTGGCAATCGTGCGATAAGCATGCGCCGAAGACATAGAAGAAAGAATAGTTTCTCTTTTTTCTCTCTCCCTCCCCTCACTCTCTCTCTCTCTCTCTCTCTCTTTCTCTCTCTTGCTATCTCTAGGAAATACTCTAAACTGTAGAATTGAAACTGCGCAACTTTTAGTATGATATATTTTTAATGTTTCACACTTTTTTTCACATTTTCCAAAACCACTTATTCTTCCATACAGTGACTGCTGTGCCTCAGTGAACTGCTTAATCACGTGGTCTACTATGAACGAGTACCATATTCCATTTTTTTATGAATATTTATCTCCCTTATTGTTTTTCCTCCAGTAATTGCTAGTGAACTACTTTTTTATGTTAAACACATGTTTCAATATATTTTGTCAATGTACATTGATAACTGAATTTATCAATTAATGTTTTGCTTTTAATTCAAAACAATGTTTTTAATTAAATTATGCTTTAAAGCTTAACAATTTAGAATATTTTTGTTTTATTAAAAACTCTTTAATTATATAATTGTTAATATTTTAGGCGCTTCTGTAACTTTATTTCAAGGTAAATCTTCTCTATTATTAGAACGGATAAATATTTTCAGTTGCTGTCTTCTATTTATTTTCTGTTTATTACATCTTAAATATTTCTTTATTTTTTGAATTTTTTTTACATATCATACACTTGACAGTGTATATTGAACTTTCCTGCATATATCCGTAAATATCTACAGTTTTATTATGCCGGTTCCGAGTGGTCTATTAGAAAAAAATTTTTCTGCGCAGAGTTACTAAAATTATTCATAGAAATAATTAAAAACATGTAAATAATAACGTAGGCATGTATCTCACTCGTCGAAAATGAGATATTGTGACATTAGATACTTTGGAGAGTGGCACCTCATAGAGGTCAAATGGTCAATTATTGAAGGTTGTGACCATGCATGAAAACTTCATCAGGATGACAAGATGTACAACATCAAGTTTTTAATCAATTCCACCGAAATTCAATTTCCATAATGATTGTACTGGGTCCTTTATATATAGGGTGTACCAGTAGAATCCGGACAAATCCATTGTGAGTTTTCAGAATCATTTATTTTAATAAAAAATAACAATCGTATGAAAAATATTTTTATATTTATAGGGCATCTCTAAAAAACAATTTTATTCTATATAGCTCTCCCTTCTACTTCGATGACTGCTTCAATTTTGGGCCGGAAGCGCGCGCATGCCTTTGTCAAAAATTCCTTCACCATACTTGCAAACGATGCCTCAATAGCGATTTTCAGCGATACAACGTTAGAATGTCGAGTCTTGTTGGAGTGTCCTTCAAACACGCTGCAAACGAAATAATCCAGCGAATAAAGTCCAGGCTGTTAGCAGGCCAAAATTCCTTACTCCGACACATGCTCATATTTTCGAAGAGCCGATTCTGCATTAAGTAACCGTCTAAGAATTTTCTTCGGAAGCCGTATAGCGATGAATAGTGTCGTAAACCGTCGATTTCGGGTAATCGGAGAACTTTATTATTTTGGATACAGTACGTCCAGCGCAAAGATTTACAACAAGCACGGCTCTCTGGTTATATTCTGGACGTTGCTTAACCAGCTCGGCCATGACAAAGTTATGTTTTTGTTCCCAATGGATGAAGCTTACTTCAATTTAGTTGCCGGTTCACAAGTTATTATATGGCGAAAATTTTTATTTGAAAATTGTCTGGATTCTACTGGTGCACCCTGTATACACACAAACACACGCGCGCGCGCGCGCGCGCGTGTGTGTGTGTGTGTGTGTGTGTGTGTGTATATATATATATAGGCTTATTCTTTTTTTCCACATTCTAGAACCAAACTTTTTCTACAGTTCAGTTTTTTTTTTCTTCTTTTTTAGAACAAAAAAGTGAAAAGATAAACTACATAAGAAGTTTGATTCTAAAGTGTGAAAGAAACACTTCATATTGTAAAATTCATCAATGAGGTTATTCTTTGATCACTTCTTTGAAAAAAAGAAGAGAGGTTCCAAGTTTTAATTGCAAATTTTGTATACTCTTATAGGGGAAAAAAGCACCACCTGACTTGGTTTCCTTGACAGAAAGAAATGATGGATTTGCTCATGTTAGGCATCAAAGTCTAAACATAGATAGAGTGATGCAACTGGAGCAAAATATGAAGTTTTTACAGGAACAACATCAGACAACATTAGTTGCCTTACATCAGGAAATAGAATGCTTGCGTCAAAGAAATAGAGGTAATGGAGATACCGAAGATAAACAAAATAATATAAACACTTGGAAAATATTAGAGTTGTGCCATATATTTCAAGATTATTACGTTTACATAGGTTTTTTTATATAAATAATACTTGATTCTTACACAAATCTTTGTCATGTAGAGAATAGAAATATATAAAACTATTATAGATTAGATAATACAAAGCACAATATATAAAAAAACAATTAAGTTTTAAAATTGTTAATATATCTGACTTTAATGTATTAATAATAAAAATATATAATTTTAAAAATTGAAAAGTTAAAGAAAATATCTATATTAAATTTTCATTATATATTAGGTTCAAATAAAAGTCCATCAATTTATTTTCTATTTAATTTTATGCAAAGATCTACAAAAATACAAAATAAATTTTTTTTGTTACCGGGTGTGAGAGAGAGAGAGAGAGAGAGAGAGTGCCTAAATACAAAATGAATGTTTTAGAATATGTTATGTTATGTTAAATGCCTTTCAATTATAATTTATTTATTAATTGTAAAATGACATAAAAAACATATAATTATAATATACAGAAATATTATTAAGAGGCGCGGTCGTGTCTCGTGCTTATAAAAAAAAAAAATTTGAATGAACGAAAAGCAAAAAGAGACAAGCGCCTCTTTTACTGTTACTCTTCAAACTGATTTCACACGCCAATTTAATTTACACATGAAATTTTCAAATTATTTCTCTCATACTAAAGCTTCTAGTCTCATTCTGAAAGCACAGTATTGTCCTTTGTTGTAAGTTGAGTTGGCGCCATGCTTATTTTATGCTATTTTTTAAATACAATTTATACGTACAAAGTCTCAAACTTTTAGGTACAGCAAATGTTGGCTAACATAATTATATTTTTGTAATTTTTTTTTCTTTTTTATATTAAATTGTAACCTGCGAACTTTGTTATAGTCTGTACTTTAATTTTGTAAGAGGATTTTTCAATCAGTGTCAGCATTAAAAAGATCTGTTGATCCCAAAATATTCGCACATACAGACGACTCCAGCATTGCTTTAACTATATCTAATTGTGCTCAAACTAAACAAAATATTTGCAAATAAAATTGCAACAAAATATATTTCATTTATGACCTGTTCTTTTCAATTAAACTCCTTGCAGAGTTTATCCTTCCTTTTTTTTAAGTTGGAGAAAAAGAGAAAAGATTCAAGATGTTCAGAAAAGAATAGATTCTTTATTAAAGTTTATTAAAAAACTATTTTGGCTATTATGTCCACTATTTCTAACAAAATATAAATCTTCTGTGATCCATAGGTTATAGTTTACATAGATGACGTTTTATAATTTACGTGTACTATAAACTATAAACTATTTATATTTTCTAACTATTTATATTTTAAACTATTTATATTTATATTTATATTTTTTAACTATTTATATTTATATTTATATTTTACGTAAACATACAACTCTATAAAAATATACTACTTATTTTATTAATAAAAAGTTTGCTCATCATTATTTTCAATATGGATTTTTTATCCTTATTTGGAATAAGGTCATACAATGCTTGAATAGTCATTAATGGAATGCTGTATTATTTTTCTAACAGAATATCTTTTAATTGATTATGTAAATTATATGTTGAGGAAATTCACTTTTTACTAGTTCCCAAAATTATTCTTTGTCAAAACTTTAATTAGCTAATATAACTAATTGTAAGCGCCTTGACTTTTAAATATTATTAAATCATTGTGAGAGTAGTTTTAAAGGACAGAGTGAGAAACAGATTTTTCCCTATATATGGAGTAAAGTCATATTATTAAAAGATCTCTTGATAATATGACTTTACTCCATACACACAAACAGTTTAAAATCTGTATTTAAGACAAAAATGATAGATTAATTTTTTATTAATAAAAAAGTAGTTTCTTAAGCGTTTACATTATTTTGTTCATCCCTTGTGCTTAATAATAATTACATTGATTTCTTCAAGTACCTTACTTCTAATTTGTTTTGTAAACCTTCGTAGATCTGCAATTTCAATTAGTATTTTCCAAAAGAGCTCATTATGGTGCGGCTAGTAGTCCTTCTTCGCCCGAAGAAAATGGAAATGGGTTTGCGAAATCAAAGGTATTTAATGCAATACCATTATGAGCATTTGATAATACTTACATTTGATACTACTTTTGATATCACTTTTCGCTCAAAGAATGTCTTGAACATAGAGATAAAAAATTAAATTCTGATTTGAATTTACAGGGTAGCCCAATATGTGTTAATGTAACACCTCTGCAAGTAGAGCTTCTGGAGAAAGACTTACAAGACATTAAGGTGTCATTACAAGAGGCAAAAACACATAATCAGTACTTGTCAAACATTATAGAGCAACAAAAAAAGTTAGTTGTTTTATACAAAGATATAGCATATGGGTTGCGTAATAGTAGATTAACATTTTTTACCTTTATTCTGTAGAAAGTTGGATACAACGGAAGATCAGAAGAATAAAATTGAAGTGGCAGATGTGGGAGTTCAAGTCGGAGATCCCGTACAAGCGAGCTTGGTTGTACTTTTGGAGGAATCATATGCAATGGTGAAACGATTACACAAGGAGAATATGGATCAAAAGAAGGAAATAGCCTCATTAAGAGCGGTTTCTTCGGCGAATAACGCTGGTACCAGCAGAGGGGGACGCTCCCGTGATGGTAATAATGCCCACTACAATCGTGGTTCACCCACAACGCAAGAACAGAATTCTCGTAAATTTCCACCGTTACCAATACCTAGTTATTGGCATCGTCGATCACCGAGGTACAGCTTACAGAATTCTATCATCTATAAACTTGAATTTATTGTAAAAAGACATCTTTGAAAAGTCTAAAACGGTTCCTAAATTCAATAATATTATACAGTATTCAGAGACCTTTGGCTTTTTTGGATGTTGAGAACCTCATCTAAGTGGGAGGGTGGTTTCAATAACATTCAAACATTTTATCTTTTTTTGTTGTGTGTGTTATAATCTACAGCATGGGCATCCTAATTAAATACTGTTTTTGGATAAATCACTTAAAATTTCTTAAAATTTGTCAAAAATTAAAATATTTTTTGTAAATACTCCGAATTCTGAGTGTAGAATTTTACACTCACTGGAGCTGTGGGTATGGTAAGCTCCATACCTTCCATAAAGAAGTCTCCATTCTTAACAATATTTCTCTAAAGAGTATAAAACAAATTCAGTGTAGCTTTCAAATGATCACTAATATTATGCAAATATTGTGCAATAATGAACATCAGGAGCCGTTTAAGGCTCTTGAGTACTCACCGCGGCCATATTGAAGTCGTGACGTCAGAAGCGAGAAATTACGTGAAATGACACGTAATTTTGTCGAACATGCCATTTGTAAACAAAGCCAATTTGGATAAAACAAACTAAGCAGATGGCTTTAAAACACTTCTAAATATCGGTCACGACAATTCTTTTTCTGCCTAGCAGTCAGTAAATAGTTGTAAAAAGTACATAAAGTGACCTATTCAGACAGAAAAACACACGGATAGCTATTCAAAGGAGTAAAAAATGTACTTTTATATATAAAATTCAAAGAAATTTTACTCGCGGTCCATTTTTACGAATTTGGTAAATACGAGACAAGTCATATTTTTACACTGAAACACATAATAACAAAATAACATGCATGACATCTCATCGTTAATCTGTCACGTTTTACGTGTATTAGTTTTAATTTTGTCCGCGACGGAATGTCGCTACTGTCAATGCGGAGTTCTCGGCTGAAGAGTCAGGGGCCGTATTCTGTAACTTTTAACGATAGCTAGAGATATCGTTACGTATCGTTACGCAGCTTTTCTACCATGTATAATATGTGCGCAACGACGCTGTAACGATACCGAATTGTCGTTATAAAGTTAGAGAATAAGCCTACAGTGCTGGGATTCTCTAACTCGTTATGACAATTCGGTATTGTTACAGTGTCGTTGCGCAGATATTATACATGATAGAAAAATTGCGCAACGCAGTTTTTTGTCGTTATAGACACATAACGACAACATAACGAGTTAAAGAATCGTACTACTGGAGCCTTAAGTAGGTATTATGAAAGCAAAAGATTAGAATCAACGTATGAATTATTGTTAATATAGTAGTGCAGATTGAGTGTTTTAATATTATTATAAAAGGAAGGAACGCAGAAAATGAACAACACGTGTATGTGGTTTAGCTAACTCAAAAAAAAGAAAGCGTTTTTTTATTCTTTTACCAACATAAAAATTCTTATGTGTGCCAACGTATACACAATATTAAATTCCTTTTCCTAACAATTATTATAGATACAGCACGAATCGACATGAGAAGCAAGATCATCAAGCGGATTCGGAGTCGACTGTTTTACCACAACTTCAGAACGGCAGTGTGAAGTCAGCGGAAGCGGTCAGTTTTGAATCACCGTCTTATCGATCGCGCGAATATCGCAATTACGGCCGCGATGGCAGTAATCGCAAGTATAGAGGTCAAGCGTCACGAAGAGACAACAATCATTATTATCATTCTCGCGATTTCAAAGATAGAAATTCCAAGGATCGTTCAAGAGACATGAATGACACTGGTGAAGGATCGAAAGATGGGGATAATCCTCGGAGACAGTAGATCATGAAATATAAATCGCGATACGTAAAAATATGATCTGATGAACTTTATTCCTTTGGAGCGCATAAGAATTTCGATACTAATATTATAGCGGGATTCTGTAATTCTTGATGATATATCATTACAGTATTGTTGTGTAGCTTTTTTATCATATACAATATCTGCGTAACAACAATATAATTATATTGATACTGTCGTTAAGAGTTACAGAATCCCGGTGCAGCTATAAGACTTATATCGATAAGGAGTGATCAATGTTTTCTTCACTGGTGCTGATCAATCACGACAGTCTCGTGCATATATATAGCATGCAATAGGATAGCGACGATGAATGAACTATACGATTTTCGATGGAACAGTATAGTCTGTATGCTAATTTTATTTATAGGCTGCCATAAGAGAATATAGGAATTTGCGCTTTGTAGATTGATGATGATAAGCAGAGCGGAAAGACTTTTTGCTAGACGAGAAGACTTTTTCTTCCTGTAAAAAGAGTGAGAAGAGACACAACCAAGAGCTAACTATAAGTGTTAGCTTTTTGGCTGATGCTCATACTTCACAGACTTGAGCTTAATATGCGTGCAATAATCCAATGTGCTATCGATGCATGTGTGTGTACGTGTATTAAACTTTTAATCGATAATGAAGCATTAAAGAGTCGCTTCTCTAAGAGTCAAATCTAGTCATTTTCATGTATTCTATTGAAACGATAAATCGTTGAACGATTTAACATTATATACATATAAATATATAAATATACAAATATATATACATATACATATGTATATGTACTTAATTTTTTATTGGTTTATTTATGTATCTACATTTAATCTACGTTAGTGTATTTTGTTATGTATATACAATGCTTTATGCTTCATCAAATTCAAAACATTTAATTTTATTTCAATCTTGGAGTAAAATCACAATATGATTTTTGTATTATAAAAATAGTTTATTACATTTAGTTAATTATCTTTTTTTTTTTCTATTGGCTGTAAAATATTTAAAAATTATGGACTTGTCTGATATTATTAGCTTGATGTTAGCTAAGAATTTTTGTGATTTCTATTTGTAACCGAATTTTGATTTTTAAAAATATGCAGAATATAATAATATTGAATTTATTTTAAGACGATTCGCAGGTATTCTGCGAATTAACGTGGAAAAAATTTCTCACATTAATCGGATTATAATACAGGAATATACTTTATAATTACATAAAATCTTGTACGCTTATGAATGGATGAATTATTAAAATAATAATATATCATAACAATTATGTGTGTAATCTATTTTTTTAACAAAACCAGTCTTCCCATAAAATTTAGTTTATAAGATTATATGTAAGAATTGCGATGCGTCATACGTAGGACAAACGGGCCGAAAATTGAAAACAAGAATCACTGAACATCGTAACCATATTAAGTGAAATACCAACAGTCACTCCGTAATCACCGAACACAGACTCAATTTTAACCATGACTTTGATTGGGAGAACATAAAAATCCTAGACAATGAGCGTTTTTTGGGCAGGCAGCTAACATCAAAAATGTTGTTACACATACAATCACAAAATAACAGCCTTAATTTGCAAACAGATACTGATTGTTTACATCATGCATATCTCTCATTACTTAACAAATTGTAACAGAATTAATAATTTATAATATTAGACTCTTGTTATTTATTTATTTTTATTCAATATGACAAGCTGTGAACGACTCTTTTATTTTCTTATGTTATCTTATAGCCCGTATTTATGTATTTATTTTGATCTGTATATATTCTCGACTGCTTGTCTTTGCGTGCAAAGTTGAAACAAGACTTTTGAAACCAAACACACAGTCAGTATACATTCTGATTTGTGATAGTGAGCACGTTCCGTCGTTGAGTGTATACTGTGACAAGAGGATCGTAATTATTCTTACAAGACGAAATCTTATCCAAAGCTTCAGTTGTCATCATCAGTCAAAAATGAGTGAGTCAAGTAAATATAACCAATTTAAATATTATCTTTGTTAAAAAAACGTTCGATTATTGGATAAAGAAGTGTTATTTCTTTTGACGCGGTCACGGGGAAGATGCCACTGCGGATTTGGCAAACCGCCGGTGACGTCCTCCCGTTTTTTGCTGACTAATGATGAGATTCTGTATTATAATGCATACCCGTACAGCAAATAATATTGCAACAATATTGCAACAATGTTAAGATATTGCAGTAATATTACAGCGATATTGTAATATTGCAGTGATAATGCAAAAATATTCAAACGCGATATACGACACGGTAATATTGCTATGACATTGCAGCAATATTGTTATATAATATTTCACATTGCAATATTGCAGAAATATTAGAATGCGATATATCACATTATAATATTGCTATAACATTGCAGCAATATTGCAATATGATATTTCACATTACAATATTGCAGTAATATTGTAGAAATATTAGAATATGATATATCACATTATAATATTGCTAGGACATTGCAGCAATATTACAATATGATGTATCATATTACAATATTGCAGTGATATTGCAGAAATATTGGAATGCGATATATCGCATCCCTAATAGCAATTTTCTGCAAGACTGCTGTAAATCTTGCAGCAGATTCTTGAAAGATTTTGCCAACAGGACGTTATGATCTGCTTCCTCATTCTGTTCAGTTCTTCTGAAAGATTCTGCAGTCAAATTTTTGCAAGAAATTTGTACATTTATCTGCTGCAAGATTTGTAAAATTCTTTCGCCAGAATATTAGTATAGTTTTAAAATAAATTAAAAGAAGATTAAATTTGAATTAAATATTTAATTTATGTACAAGATTAACCCTTAAAAACATAAGTGGGTCTGAGAGACCCCATATGAAGTTTTGAACGCTTGCTATGTGAAGACGGAATAAGATAGGAGGTTCGGACCAAAACGTAAAAAAAGTTTGAAATCTCTTTTGATTGATATAATTAAGGAGTAACACTACCTTTGAGGCCCTAAAATGATACCTAAGTTTGGGAATTTATTGTCGGCAAATAAATAACTTTATATAAAAAAAGCTCAGAGGGCTTTATTGTACATATATTGACGAGTAAAAAAATATTTTTTAATTTTCTTTCATGCACAAAATGGCGGCGTACTGGCCTATTTACAAAATCGTCTTTTCTTAAAGATGAATTTTTGCGTGCAAGTTTTCTGTGACATGTTGGAACCAAACAAAAAAAGTCTTCATTATCTACATATTCAAAACTAAGGAAGTACGTAGGAATTTTTAAAAATATTAATTTTTATCAATGACAGCTATTTATAGAAAAAAGTGGATTTTTCACCTAAAAATTTGTTTAAAAAATGCTGATTACAAAAAGAGTTTTTAACATTTCGCAAAAAGCCTACGTACTTCCCTGTAGAATAGTTACAAAAAGATTGTGTTAAAATTTCAAGTCAATCGGATAAAAATTGTAAGAGTAACCTTGCACACAAATTTGAAAAACTGTGTTTTGAGAAAAACGCGTTTAAAGTTTTGGTAACTGATTTTTTGTGTATAAAGTTGAAAATTTTTAATTTATCTCTAATCTGCAATTCCTGACCCATAAAGCGGTTCTTCCACAAGTTCAGCAGCTTCGTTATATTCCTTTTTTGTTGCTAATAATGATATTCTGGTCTCTTTTGCTTCTTGGGTGAGACTGCGCTCGGCAAGTACGACGCGCCGCGCATCCAATTTTTGGCAATAATAATGACAAGTAGTGCCCACCATGAGGTTTTAGACTTACAAAATTTTCATTAGACTGTTAGAGTTATCATTATAATAACAAACAGCCAAATTTGTTACATAAACACAGAAAAACTAATGGCGTCGCATAAACACAGAAACAGACGCTTTCAAAACTATTTACTGATATAGTACAAGTAATAACATCTATATTGTGTTAGTCAAAGGTCTATTTTCGGTATATAAAAGGCCCAAATAACTACGAAGCATAGAGAAGACGGGGCTGCTCCAAATCGCTTGCAGCAATTTGTATTGTATCAGAATTATAATTAAATATATGTAGGATTTGTTTTTTATTGCTGCATTGGACTGCATTAGCTTTTTCTTTTTGCTTTCATCAAATTTTAAACATATACCTAAATATTATTTTTAACGGAGAATGTGCACTACTTCAGCAATAAAAAGCCTATAATACATATGACAGGTACTCTGAATCATAAAGATCAACTTAAAATTATACATTGTTTTTAAATAATCAATCACATATTTAATCCCTAATGAATAAAAAAAAATAAAAAAATTTCTTTGATATATAATAATTAAATGTTAATTTCACAATTTCAAACATATAAAGATTTAGAGCCGCTGCTCATATAAAAAATAGGCTGCGTTTAGCGGAAAATACAGCTTTGCAATTGTGGTAAAATTCTTTAATATAAATGGTTATATATTCAGACAGGAAAAGTAAGGACAAATATTGTATCAAAGAATTTTACAACGGTATCAATTAATAGACAAAATAGATTTATGAATGAAAAAACCTCAATCTACATCCCAATGAGCAGACAATATTTTTTAAATGTTTTTAAAATGTTTTTTAATAAAAATTTTTTCATATTTAATTTAATTATTATATTATTGACATTAATTATTGTAGTATTGATATATTTTCTAATTGCATTCTTATTTAAACAAATAATAATAGAAAAGTTATTACAAATGCTAATCCGCATTTGTAAAAATCAGTAGAAAAACTAATAATTTTATATATATTTATATAAATAATATGGTTTAATTATATATAATTTATCTTTTCGATAATATATACTTATACTTAATCTATCAGTTATATACACATATTAGCATAAAGTGTTCACAGATCATCATGAAAGATCCAGTTCGCAGCAATCACGGAAGTCAAGCAACGTTCATTAGAGTCGCGACTTGGATGGATAACCGTTTGGAAATTTCCGAGAAAAAATGTCCGATTTTTTTGGCGAAAAATGTTTTTTAAAATGTTATTAAAATATTGTTATGCTCATTGGAATTATGTGGTGTAATAATATAATATATTTATGCGTATATTCCTTAAATATCGAATCCTAAAATGGTTTTGAAATGCGTATGTATATCCCGAGGATTGCAAATGGACATCTTTAGGATTCCCGATGGGATGTCCAGAGGATGTGCATAGGCAAGAATTAGGCGCTCATTTGCTAGTCCACGGGACGTCCCGTAACTATAACAGATAATCCCCAGGATATCCCGCTCGTCCCGACGGTCGTCCTTAGGACGTCCCGTGGACGTCCCTGTGCTATTAGGGATCCCCACACATGCAATTTCACCGATGCTTTACTGTATGCGAATCGATTATGCATACGTTTTTGGAATCCAGATTTAAAAGGAGGATTCATACAGATAACACTGGAGAAATCGTGGTCAATATTGGTTTTCACTCACTGCAGTAAGTCATTGACGTGTTTTCTCTTCAAAAAGGTTTCAGCTTTGTGTATCGCCAGCCGTAATTGACATCATGTAATTGCCATTTAATAAGTTTAGGCTTACTTTTATACCCTTTTTTGATAGAAGTTGCTTAACCTGCCGTAAAGAATATCCAGGATTCTTCTCAAATATCTTCAATATCACTTTGTTCTGTTTTCATCGCTGAGCATTTGTAACTACGTTCTGGCAAGTCATCGATATTTTTTGTTTCGTTATAGCGTTACATCCAATTTATAATAAATGCCTCTGATTTGCCCATATAACGATCAACAGTTGCATAGGCCATTTTCGTTCTTTGAGTGAGTATATAAAAACACCGCTTTGAAACGACTGGCATACGCAACTTATTGTCTTTATTTCGCTCTGTCATACAAATAACAAATTATCGATGTAACTTCAAAGCATTGTTGATAAAGGTTCGAAAAAGCGGAATAACCAAGATTTAAATCTATGCATAAATTTATGAATGAACCCACCAAACACAACGTTACATGTAACGTAAATGTTAGTTGTAATTTCCTACTCAACAATGTAACTGTTATATAACGAGTGTGTTATATAACATACATTGTTGAGTGGGAAATTACAACTAACATTTACGTTACATGTAACGTGGTGTTTGCTGGGAAATAACGAACCATACGTTTTTGGATGGAACTAATTGTAAACTACTTTGTTAGATATTATTAATATATCTTTTTTATCTCACACACGCGTTATAGGAAAGAAAATAGAAGAATCTTTTTTTTTCAGAAAAAGTTTATTATAAAATATACCTTAATTAAGTACATATTCAACACTACATGCGTGAACAATCTCTGTAACAACTACAGACGCGGTCGAGAATTGCTAATATAAAGAGAATTGTGAACTCTACAAGAGTACCCTGCAAATGGGAAAAGGCTGAGGGCAGCCCGCACAGTGGGAATAAAAGTTATGTTCTAATTAAAATTACAAAAGCGATGTTACCCGCGTATAAAGGAACGACGCTGGACGTTACATTTGAGCGCTGCAGTATTTACATTTCTACAGCGTACAAGAATTTGAAGACAAAGCACATTCAATATCGTAATAGTGAAATATCAAGAAAAATTACGATAAAGTTATGTTTGCACAACGTTTCAATGTGCCATCGTCATATTCCTGTGAGAGTCTTAATGTTTACATCACAACCACAAACATAAAATTACACGAGTAAAACAAAATCGCGACGATCAAAAGCGACGCGACTGAACGCATATTGATCGATTATCAGTCCATTAACAAATTATAAGTAGTTTCGTCGATAATAAACGTAAATGTAATAATTGTATATAGGTGTATGATTTAATCTTGACTGTATTATACATGATTACAGGGCCTGTATACGCAGATGGTCTTTATTAAAGAAAAAAAGAACTTATCTTTTATAACACTCAAAAACCAATAAGCAGGAGAAGCACTTAAGACATGATTTAAGATATTTGAAGCTAAGCAAGATTTAGCAAGAGAAGAAAAATATTCTCCAAGATAAATTTATGCGCCTCACCCTGTATAATCGACGTTTTCGTCGATACAATCTCCATATGTATGTCGTTCAACGATTTATAATTTCGATCAAAGTGGCCCCGAAATGTCAGTCTTTCCGTTTGAATTTTGTTAATTTTATTACAAGTAATTGAGCATGTGATTGCTGTCCAACATGACTTATTGAAACTTACTACTTAATTCTATTGTTTTGCTAAATATGATTTACATACGGCAATCCAAGAAACGTTTCGTTCAATTAAAATGCAACACAGCATAAATATCGCGTATTTATTAGGATAACATATTGTACAATTTAATAAATATTCTGATAACGCATTAGAAGAAGCACAGTATATAAAACTTGCATAACAAGAGATCATATTTCTATTATTAATCTAATAATTCTGTGCAAGTTAAATTGAACAAAACGCTTCGTAATATTTCGATTAATATTTCTCATTTTCTGTAAAAACACCGCAAGTCTTATGCTACTTGTTTTATGATAGTCTATACATATACATAATTATTGTTAAATGCTAGAAACTCATTAAACTTGTCATTAACAAGAAATAAATTTTAAAACTGACCTAGGGCATTTGATTATTGAATTGTGAATGGCTAGTATTAATAACATCTCTCTCTCTCTCTCTCTCTCTCTCTCTCTCTCTCTGTCATTTATATTTCACTTTATTGTGATTTGTCTACTTACAATTGAACATTTACACGCGTCCGCTTGGTTAATCTTATATAAAAAGAAAGAAGAGCAATAAATTGCATAGTTAACAAATAAATAGGAACCAGCCTATACGTCACACTTAAGATACTAATGGATAAAAGTGCGAATGACAATAACATGGTATCCGAAACGCAGTCTTGAGGAAACATTGACTGAGAGAATACTTTTTTACTTTTTTTAAATTAACAATAAATTTTAACGCCTCTATTCAATTGCGAAGGTTAATAATCGCTACACCATCATTCTCCTTTTCTTACCATACGTTATTTTTATCACATTCGCAGTTTCCATCACAAGGGTGTCTAGAATAGCTAGTGTAAGTCCGTTCTTCACAGACAGTTCGTCGTGATGAAATTTGGTCCATTCATCCTCCTCGGCCTGAGCCTCTCTCGCTAGCAACTCGTCAACCCTATCTCTGCGCTTCCTGCTCCAACGCATCACCATGTTTTCTCGCTGTAGTTTCGTCTTGAAACCAAACAAAGTGGCGACTTCCTTGTTAACATACTCGATGAGCTCCTCAACGTTCTTCGGGATCTTCATCGTGGGCTTGGTTTTCACATTCGGCTTCGTCCAACTTGGGCCGGGGTTCTCATATTCCGTTCGATAGACTTCGACGATGATCTCCTTACAGAGATCAAAAAGAAAAGTGTTGTAGATCCGCCTGTCCCTTTTCTCATTCTCATCTTTGGCTAACTCGTAGATCTCGGGAGGCGCTTCCAAATTCGCAATATCCTCGCCGGCTAGTTTAGCATCATATATCAAAGTTGTGGATTTCTCGGTGAACGACGTCAATTCCTCAACGTTTGACGGGATTACGGCGGTGACCAATGAAGGCGAACCGAGCGAAGTTGATAACCGGCCATCTCCAGGTGGGGTGTAAGGAGGCGGTGGCTTATTCGGTATTTCTCGAACATAGTAAGACACTTCCTCCGCTTCCAATTTTTTAATCTTAAAAATAGTTAAACACGTACTCAGATGTCTACGTTACTACTACTTTAATGTCTACGTTAGTAACAATTTGCGACTATATCGCTCATTTGTCACAATAATAACATAATTAAAAAATTATTATTTTCAAGTTATTTGGAAAAAAAGGAGAATATTGAAAGTTTAATAAACTAAAATAAAGAGCTAATAAAGCTCCTATTTTACTTTACAAGTAGATCAAATTGTTATATCAAAATTGTATTTAAAAATTATCAAAAAGTTTTGATAATTTAAAACAGTCAAACTAGAAAACTTTTTTGAGTTATGTTTTTGTAATAAATGAGTGATATATGAAATACGTACCTCCAATTCAATCTGCAACTGTTCGAGTCGAAGCAGCTTGGCTTCCAGTTCGGCAAGCTCCTGGCCAGGTTGTCCTAGTGAAGCTGAACGAAGTGAAAAATGTAAATATCAATAAATACAACAGTCAAGTAGAGTGACAAATTTTATCGGGAAAAGCAACACGAGCCTTCACATTACATTAGGGGTTCACAATTTATACACTTGAATTGAGAGTGCTCTAAGGAAAGGGACGAATGAAAGAATATAGAAAAATATATCATACATACATACATACACTTGACACAAAATTAAAGCATTACCTATTCTGACTCCCAAAAATAGACAAAATTCAAGAGAGTATAACTCAAAAATGATCAGAAAAAAATGTTCAAAAAAAGATTTTAAAGCTTCTAGTTTCGAGATAAATAATTCATTAAATGGTTTACAGATTGTTTATAAAGTTATGCGGATTCAAATGAGGATGCGTCAAATCTCAAAATATTTTACAAACTTTGCAAAGCTCCAAGACGTGAAATAACATCTCACAGAAATGCGATTCACATCATTCGAAAGCGAGAATCTTTACCTTTAATTTACGTATTTGTTGACCGCTGTACGATTTTTTATCACCGAGTCATTTAACATTCACTGAAGTAATAATGGTTTCTTTTGCTTCACTGTTGAATAATTTGGCGAATAAAAATCGTATAACGCTCAACAAGTACGCAAATTAAAGGTAAAGATTCATTTGTTCGAATGCTGTAAACTGGATTTGTGTGCGATTTTTAATTCACGTAATAATAAATAAATTCCCAAAATTCGTAATATTTTTGTCGCACAAAATGCTTTTTGATAAATTTTATTATGATTTATTATTTTTGTCGATGTTACATTCTCTTTTGGAGCGTAAGTGTTGGTAATTCTTTAATTTTGCTGTTGATCGCTCACTCAATTTTTGAAGTCAAAATTTGAATTTCGTGAAAAAAAAATTATAAAACAATCTTCTTGGGTTTATTTTAAAGGGCAAAACCTTTCGATTATCTGAGTTAATTTTTCTCAAAATTTCTTTTACACTAGAAAATAAAGTAGGAAATTCAAGAACAATTTTAAAAAATCAAAAATTTTGCAAATTTAAATAAATCTACGGAGTTGCAAATATTTTGCTATTCAAATTAACGTGAAGTTGAAAATTAAAAAAACCCATTAAAATGATTTATTAAGTAAAAAATAATCCATATTTTTTATGTGTTTTATTGCATTATAAAAAATTTTATTTGCAAAATTTTTGGTTTTTAAAAATCTTCCTTTTCACTTAATTCAAATATTGACCTCAGCAAAAATTGAGCGAGTGTTTAACAGTACAATTAAAGGATCTACTCTTCAAAAAAATGTAACATCAATAAAAATGATAAATCATAATAAAATTTTTCAAAAAGCATTTTATACGGAAAAGCACGTTACAAATTTTGCGAGTTTATTTGACGTGAATTAAAAATCGCACAAAAATGCAAATTAAAGATTCACGCTTTCAAATGATGTAAATCGTATTTCTGTGAAGTCTTTAATTTTTATTTCAAATAAACTCGTACATTATGTCTTACCATATAAAATGCTTTTGGAGCTTTGCAAAGTTTACAAAATATTTTGAGATTTGATACATCTCCATTTGAATACGCATAACTTCGTAAATAATCTGTAAATTGTTTAACAAATTATCAAGACTAGAAATTTAAAATGTTTTTTTTAAGCAATTTTTTACAATTATTTTTGACAAAGTTACACTCTCTTGAATTTTACTTATTTTTGGTGTTAGAATAGATTATGCTTTAATTTTGCTGTCGAGTGTATATGATACAGAGGATTATTTACGTAACGTGAGAGAAAGAGAGAGAGAGAGAGAGAGAGAGAATCGCAAATATATAAAAAAATAAGTTTATTACAAAAAAATGTTTCAAATAAAATTATGATTTTATGAAGGAAGTAAGATAAGAGTAGCATGTTTGATCTTAAAATCATATCAAAGTCAACTTTTCTTTTTTATTAAGGCTCCTGAGTATTCGCCGCGGCCATATTAAAGTCGTGACGTCAGAAGTGAGAAATTGCATAAAATAACACGTAATTTTGTTCGACGTGCCATTTGTAAATAAAGCCAATTTGGATAAAACAGACTAATCAAATGGATTTAAAACACTTTTAAATATCGGTCATGGCTATCCTTTTTTCGCCTGAGCATCTGAGAAATTGGGCCTCTAAACTGGCACTAATAATAGAAGACAATAATAGCAGAAGACAATAATAGCAGATCCGTAGGAAAGGAGTTACGTATAAAATAAATTGATAAACTGGGTATTAAAACAAATTTTTATATATTAAACAATAAAATTATTAAAATTAAAAGACTAGACTTCAACTCTACCACTTTTGTTTTTTTTTGTACTTTATTAATCTACAAGTGGATCTGTTGCGTCCGATGGTATTTTTTCTACCTTAAGGTATTAAAGAAAATGTGAAAAAATTCATTAAACATCCGTCAATATAGTAGTTAAAAATTATGCAGTTGTTGTCTGACGGAGAAGTGTAGCGGTTTATGCAGCACTGCACTTTTGTTTTAAACAACACTACAAGTGTTGTTTAAAATATAATAGAAAATAATATAAACAAAATAGTTTTAAGAAATTACAAACATGTAAAATGATACAATATTATCAATAATATACTCATATATAGTTTAAAATAAATTTGTAAAAGAAAATGCAAATATTCTCGCTTTTCAAAAATTCATGTTTAATAAATCTTATATAGAAAAAGTCATAAATTAGAGATGATAAGAGGATACCACGTTTTTTTGAAAGTAAATACATTGTAAACATTACAGAATTTGGCGGATCTACTATAGCGACCTGATCCATCTCAATAATCATATCTTGCTCTTTGCCGAACTCAGAAATAACCGATGAGGAGGTGGTGAGTGTCAATCCTCATTTTGTTTTTGTTTTTTTTTACTTTTTTACTTTCATTATTTTTTATATTTTTTTATATTATTCAATTGATTAATTAAAAACTTTCAAAATTTTAACAATTGAATTAGAAATAGGCTAATGAGAGTGAGTGCGTGTAAAGAGTGCGCGAACACATGTATTAATGTGTAATCATTTATTCATTTCTCTTAACAAGCAAACGTTTCGACTCACTTTGGAGTGATTACACATTAATATATGATTACACATTAATACACGATTACACATTAATACATGTGTTCGCGTAATCTTTACCCGTGCTGACTCTCATTAGCCTATTTCTAATTTAATTGTTGTTTATATTATTTGTTTTATAATTTTTTAATACGTAAAAATATCTTTCTTATTTTCTCTTTTTTACATCACTTCTCGCGCCTTGCGTTCATTTTTATATTTTTATTATATATTTTTCATTATATAATCTTTATAGTAATAATATTTAAAAAAATTCCTTTATACGTAAAAAATATGTACAGCAAGCACACTTTATGATTGCTATATTAAAGAAACGCGATGTGCGTTTGTGGCTTGTAATATTATTCGTGGTACAAAAGTGAGTATTTGCAAGAGAAACGATTTGAGTTTGATAATCTAGTACATTATTGTTTTAAACATTGTAAGTCTATTTCTGGATTTTGCAATAATCAGTCATAAAGTGTGCTTGGTATACAAATTTTTTATGTATAAAAAAATTTTTTTTAAATATTACTGTTAAGAACATATAATAAAAAATAAACATAAGGTGCAAAAAGTGATGTAAAAAAGAGAAAATAAAAAAGATATTCCTAAAAATAGATTAAAAAATTATAAACAAAATTATATAATAAAGAATAATAAACAATTATAAACAAAAAAATATATATAAAAATATAAAAAATAATAAGATTAAAAAAAACAAAATGGGGATAGACACTTGCTACTTTCTCGTCGATTATTTCTGAGAACGGCAAAGAGCAAGGTACGATTGTTTAGATTGATCAGGTCGCTATAGTAGATCCGCCATTTAAAATTCTCTAATGTTTACATTGTATTTGTTTAAAACAAAAACGTGTTATCATGTCCCCTTATCATTTCTAAAATTTCTCTAGAGATTCTAATCTTGAGCTGAAATGCGACAATTTAAGTACTCGTGTTTATGACTACGAGGGATTGTTTCCACTTTTAAACTTACATTGTAGATATAAAAAAATACGTGTCTATTATTTTTTGGTACTCTACCAAGTTTCAAGTAAAATCGGTGAGTGCCCAAAAAGTAGGTTTACTGGTAAAAAATTAAGAAGTATTGTTTTAAGTTTATACCAGTATTGGCAAATTCTTTTTTTTTATACAAATTTTTAAAGCTGACAATGAGTTTCGACGTTTTCTAAATATTAGTTTGAGTTGATTTTAATGACATCATTACTTATCTACGTACTTTTCCATTTTCGTGATTCTAAATCATTTTTCAAGCAGCTTAACAATAAAGTATGTCAGATAAGAGTTTATATTAAACCTAGTAGATAACCGATAATATAGGGGAGACCGGGGCAAATCGTTAAACGGGGTAATTCGATGATTGGAAATATCGAATTACCCCTTTTTATAGATACATATTAAAAATTTACTTTAAACACTGCAAACACGTCCTAATGTAATGATGTTGCTAACAAAGTTTTGTTGGCAACGGCGTCATATTGAAGTCGTAGTAGTGAAACATGTGTTTTGCGACAGTTGAAGTAATTTCTGATAGTCAGCATTTCTTCAAAATTTAAGTAAGATAATAAGGTTTTTTTGAAAACTTTGAATGTATCGTGTCCAGTTAAATGTATTTAAAACATTTCATGTTTATTTTTTGCTGTGTGATGTCTATTTTTGTCGATCATACGCAATAATGCGCACAGTTGATGTTGGGGCTATTTGTAATACCGAGCACCGGGATGATTCATTAATACTGATTGCAGCGCCTATGGGTAACCCTAACCTTACATTACGAACGTCTATGCTACGCAGAGTTAAGCATTGAGGTAAACTGAAGTTCTTCATTGATTTAGTTCAAACTTGATAATATTGTATTTTAGTAGATAGAACATAAATATGAATATAAAATCGTCGCTCTTAAGGTAAAAAGTTATAAAGCGTTAAAGATTGACACTTGTGAGGTTAGGAAACCTGTCACACCAATAAGACATGCATGTATGTTTGCATTTGTTTTTTGTATACTTATATCGTTTAAATTAAAAAAGTCTTAACAACAGTTTTTTTACAGTTTTTCAAGTTAAAACACAAATTTCGGGATATTCCCGGACTAGTTACGAATTACTTCGGGTTTGGGGCTATTCGTAATTCTTGGCATTGGTCGACATTTTTATATATACTTCAAAGCAAGTACACTTCCATGTTCTATCTATACCGGTATTGTGAAGGGAAAAGTTCAAACCGTCCCATGTTTCTTTTTTTAATGAATATAGGACTCAAAAGATACAAAAGAAAAAAAGGTTTAACGAATAGCCCCGGTCTCCCGTATAACATATTTTATTATAGCAGTCAAAGACAAGTATTCGAATAAAAAAGTTACCACTGTTTGCGGCGATTGTCGGTTGTTTAAAAATTAGTGTAAAGTTTAAATGTCGTTTCATTGCGGCAATCTTTAAATCTGTTGCGGTGGAAAAATTTAGAGAAAAATATTGATCCCTTTTTAATCATGCAAGTCTCCGTCGGTTTAATCAAAAGATATAAACAAGACAACAGCAATTCGGAGTAATCTACACATAAAGAAGAGAAGAGACTGTAGCAGATCGGTGGTGACATTAGCGAGCTTTTTGGAAAAAAAATTGATCATTGCATACAATTTTTAAATGTTTAACGGATCGCCATATAATAATGTTATAACCTTAAATTTTGTTTCTTATTTAAGGTTTTTATTTAATGTAAATTGGATTTTGACTCTCAAGATTTAATCTTTTATTACACGAGATTAGAAAGCCTACATCATAGCGGTTTTTGGTACGGAATAATTTTTATGCAAAGAAAGCACGTTTTTCGCGACATTCCGGACCAGTTGGTAACATGGCCGTAAATGAGCAATATTTGGGGTGGGGAATATTGCCGTCCGTGAATGGCAAAATAAGCAAAATCAATATTCTCGTACGGTTCGCATGCGCACTTTTGTTAAGAAACTGTAAAGAAACTGTTTCATGACGCATGCGCTAAGTGTAGAGTCAAATGCATGAGCGAAGGTAGTACAATGAGCTCTCATAACCCGTAACCGGAACAGGCAATAGGGTTAAACGCTTGTTTTTTATCGAATGTCGCAAAAACGTATTTCTTTTGCATAAAATACCGTATACAACATGGAGCCGAACGCGTTCTTGACTTCGGACGCTATCTTCAGCACTCGGCTGCGCTACACGTGCTTCGCGCGTTTCGCTATGCCTTGTACTAAAAACATCGTCTTCAGTCAAGAACGGCAAAGCTCGGCCCCATGTTGCATAATGTACTATTTGATTTTTAAAATTTCAATTCAAACTGCTCGCCGTATATTCGTCGGACTTGAAACAGTCATAAAACCGGAATAGTAATATTAATGCTATAAGAAGCATATTTAATAATATTTTTCTTCCCCAGAAAAACTGTAAATTATTTTATTACAAAAAAAATAACACCTTAGCCAGTGTTCGAACCTAGATAAAATGTTATTTTTTCTTAATAAAATAATTTACAGTTTTTTTGAAGATATTACAAATGCTTCTTATAGCATTAATATTACTATTCTTGCTTCATGACTATGTTTCAAGACGAATATGCGGCGCACAGTTTGAGTTGAAAATTGTAAAAAAATTTTTAAATTATTATTTGGCACCAAATACCGCTATGATTGATACAAGCTTTCTAGTTTCGTATTTTAATTTCGTCAGTCCAATATAACGGATTATTGTTCAATCTTTTATTTGTTAACTTTATAATTTTTTAATTTTGACTATGGGATTGATTTAAATTTTTTTTGCTTTAAGATATGAGATGCTGAAGGATAAATAAAGCTCTGAAACGTTTATTTAAATAGGTTGTCAATCACTGACAGATAAATATGTAAAATAATTTTTTCCACCTATCTCATGAATGCTCATTATCGGATCATTGTTATATTAATTTGCTTTTACATATATTGCGCATTTATTACTCCTATATTTTATTATGTTAAGTTGCTTGTTTGAAGAGCTTTACGATTAATTAAAAATCATGAAAATATAAAAGTTCATACAGAAATAACGTTGTTAAAATCAACTCAAAATCATTGTTTTAAGTACGGCATCTCAGCTTTAAGGGGATGGATGGTCATGTAAAAATTCATTTTTTTTATTGAATATATATGCACCAAAACATTTTAAGAATTCAAATTTTAAGTCCTCATATTGGAAATCGACATATTAGCGATTCTACAGACAAATTCATACGTGTGCGTTCAGTAGATAGTCACGCGCGTTTTCTACATCTACGCGTTTCAAACTTTAAACGCGTTTTTCTCGAAACTACGTCTTTCAAAATGGCGTACAATATAACTAAAAAAATATTCAATCAATATAGCTGAGACGGTGCATATTTATTTTTCACTAAATTCTCCACCGAGTGTAAAACTTATAAAAATAACTATCTAAACTATTTTTTTCACAAAAATAAAAATTTTATGCAAAAATTAGAAATTTTTTTCAAAACTGCGTAGAATTTTTATTTTAGTACTTTTTACTATCAAATTTTACTATCTTCCGGTGTGCAATTTTATCAAAAAAACAGATTCGTTGGATTTTTTATTTCAGGATAAGATAAAAAAAAATACTGCATTGTACGCTATTTGAAAACCGAAAACTTGAAGAGCGAGCGTCATTACGCCGCCATATTTGAACTAATTTAACTTCAAAAAATTTTTTCCACATCTACGAATTATAAGAAATGTGAGAAAAGTTATGGACAGTTCATTAAAAGTCTTTTGCAGCAAAAAAATTTATAAAAGTCAGCTTTTTTTCGGCCGATTACATGACCTTCCCCCCGTAAGAGATTACACTTACAAGGGCACCACACACAACCCGGGTCACCGATTTTGATGAAACTTTACAGTTATGTAGTATTAGTATAGAAGTACTAAATGCTAAACGGAGACGATGCACTACTCAACCGTTGACGTGAAATCGTTGTTTGAATTTCACCATATAGCTTTAATACCGTAACATTGAAGGAGTTTGGCAAGTAGCAGCGTGGTGTGGCGGACAGCGCGAGCGCCTATAGTTTTGCAGGTCGCGGCCGTCGCGGGTTCGAGTCCACAAGTTTTTTTTTTTTTCTTTTACCCAGTACTCTTATTATTACAATATATATATATATATATAATAAAATATATAATAAATAAAAAAAAAAAAATTTGGATTTAAATTGGATTTATAAAATGTTCGTGGTGTAAATCAGTTTTATGTTTTACTTGTTTTTATGATTATTATCACCCGAAAGTGTGCAAAATTACAGAGCAAGACGACGAATAAATTCATTTGTAATTGTTTTTGTACTTACACATAAATAAATATGCATATTAACTCTCACAATCAAATATATCATATAAATATCTCGCCATCCATATAAATCTATGTGTGTATATATATATATATATATATATATATATATATATATATATATATAAATGTATATAAAGTAAACTAACAAAAGTTCGAATGCAGAGAAGATTTTTTGCGTATTATTATATCTATATCTGTGTATTATTTATTATATATTTTATTATATATATATATATTGTAACAATAAGAGTACTGGGTAAAAGAAAAAAAAAAAACTTGTGGACTCGAACCCGCGACGGCCGCGACCTGCAAAACTATAGGCGCTCGCGCTGTCCGCCACACCACGCTGCTACTTGCCAAACTCCTTCAATGTTACGGTATTAAAGCTATATGGTGAAATTCAAACAACGATTTCACGTCAACGGTTGAGTAGTGCATCGTCTCCGTTTAGCATTTAGTACTTCTATACTAATACTACATAACTGTAAAGTTTCATCAAAATCGGTGACCCGGGTTGTGTGTGGTGCCCTTGTTAGTGATACCAAAATGATCCTATATTCATAAATTTTGTTTTTCTTTAAACTTATTAGAGGTATCAAATCGGGGTTTGTACTAATGTTTTATGTATAATTTCGTTAATAAAACGTAATTTTTTAATTAAAAAACATTACAAAATTAAATAGATATTGTTTCTTCCCGAAACCGTGTTTTTCAAATAGGTACCAAAAATATTTCGAAAACCAATGGATATATCAAATTCGGATTTTTTTCGATTTATTCAACATGAAAGTAAATAGTTTTTATCGTAGGGGTATTTTTAGATCTTATTTTTTTTAACAGCAAAAAAACCGATTTAATTTTAGACAATAATGCGAACTCTTAAATTTAGATAAGTAAAATTTTGCAATAAACGCGAAGTTTAAAAATCGGCTACACAAAGACTAGATTTCAGTATATATTTTAAGAACATTATTCAATTTTGTGTTTTAAATGAACCGTATAGATTCTACTGCTGATACCACAACAGCTAAACAGTTAAGGCTCCTGAGTACTCGCCACGGCCATATTAAAATCGTGATGTCAGAAACGAGAAATTACGTGAAATGACACGTAATTTTGTCAAACATCCCATTTGTAAATAAAGCCAATTTGGATAAAACAGACTAAGCAGATGGCTTTAAAACACCTCTAAATATCAGTTACGACTATCCTTTTTCCGCCTAACAGTCAGTAAATAGTCGTAAAAAGCACGTAAAGTGATGCCTATTCAGACAGGAAAACACACGAATAGCTATTAAAAGAAGTGAAAAATGTACTTTCATGTATAAAATTCAAAGAAACTTTACTCGCTGTCTATTTTTATGAATTTGGTAAATATTCATATTTTCACAATAAAACACATAATAACAAAATGATATGCACGACAACATCTCATCGTCAATCTGTCACGTTTCACGTGTATTAGTTTTAATTTTGTCCGCGACGGAATGTCGCTACCGTCAATGCGGAGTTCTCGGCTGAGGAGTAAGGAGCCTTAACGTATCTAATGCCAAAGGCGATATCTTTTTAATTTTTTAATATTTTTTAATTAAAAAAATACATTTTATTAACAAAACTATATGTAAAACACTAGTACAAATTCCAATTTGCTATTTCTAATACGTTCGGAGAAAAAAATACATGAATAGAGAATTATTTTTGGTGCCTCTAGATATATGTAACCCTTAAGAATTTATAAAAGATAGTTGTTATTTAAAAGAGTTGACCTTGACATAACCTTCAAATGACGTGCTAAGGTCAAATGCGATATTCTTACTCATTCCCTCTCCATAAAACACCTTTCCTTTGAAACATTTTTCATAAAGGATTTTTTTTTTAAGTTATTTGCGATTTTTACTTTATATGAATCACGCTGTATATATAGAATGAGTCTTAAGCAAGTACAAAATAACTGAAGGAGATATTCCTTGATTTCTTTTAGGAAGAGAAGGTTCTATAAATATACATTCTAAATTACTTTGTTAAAAACTTAATATGATTACTCATGTGCATGTCCTTGCCGAGACAGCACACAATATGTATAATAATAAATATATTTATAGATATTTTATAGATATTTTTTATAATCTTATAAGAGGAAACGCATCCTTTGATATCACAAATTTTGTCAAACTTGAAATATGTTGTTGAATACTTTTACAAGGTATAATAACTGTTGTCAATGCGCAATAATTTAAAAGACATTATCGTTTGAAGTTTACCGTGTGCCTATTATACCGAGCCAATAGAAATCATTATTGTACATTGTAATGATTACATGCGCTTGATGTAGAATAGCAATATGTTTTTACGATGAATATCATCTAAAAATATGCAGAAATGCAGAATTAATTACTTTCGAGTAATTCAACTTTTTGGTTAATATGGCCAACTATTTGGTCTATATTTTAGTTTTAGTTCATATTTTTATTTTCTTGTATTATATAAATTTTATTATGTATTTTACAAATAATTTTTTTTATTTTTTACTTTTATCTCCAGTAAAAATCTGAATTTTTTAAATACATATTGGTTAAAGATAAAAAATATTTAATTAGGAAATATTTCGTCGAATAATTTTTTTGAATAACAATTTATTTGATTTGATTGCATATTAAAAAAATTGCGAAAAAATAGTTATACATAGTAGGATCTGAATTCGAAACATTTAGCATCGTAAAAAAAATTTCTTTTGATAACTGATTTTAAAATTGTACACTTTACTCGCTCGGCTCCGAAATTTACAGCTAGTATTGAAAATATATAGTATACGTAACATGAACTAGATTTTCAGTACTAACACTAAATTTTGGAACGCAGTCTATGTTAATGTATAGTAATGACGTCTATCGCCTCGGTATAATAAGCACATAAAAAACTTTAAATAATAATTTCTTATAAACTATTGCGCATTAACAACAGTTATTATATGTAAAGTAATGTAAGAGATATACTACAACATATTTGAAGTTTAATAAAATCTGTGACATCAAAGATTGGGTCTCAGTTTGTTATATTGAACAGATCATAAATATTTATTATAAATATTATGATAAATATTGTATAAAATATTTAGTCTATATTTTAATAATATTCTATACGATATTTATATAATATTTATGATAAGTATTTATGATCTGTTCAATCTAAGATCATAGAAACATTTATAAAATATTTTGTAAATATTATGTAATGTCTGGGTAGTTGAAAATGTTTTATCGATTTCAGAAACTGATTCTTTTACTACATGTATCTACATTACTACATGTATCAAATTTGAATAAAATATAAAAATTTTTCAAAGTTTCGAAATTTTTTTCTCTTTATTTTAAAAACAAAGCAGTTTAGAAACAAAGAATATCCTCTTTTCAATTGTTTGCACTTAATTAAAAATCATCCTGTGCAAAATAGTACGAAGTTGCAACAAGGACATTCCATATAACATCTGTACATAATAAACCCCTTTTGACAGGAGGAAAGAGAAAAGTAGATAGTAATCGATGAATAATTGTGTGTGATGCATAATATATTTACAGGCCTTTCTTGTGTGCATATGAATCAATAATAAAAGGATCAAGCATTTCATGCGACACTGATTTGTACAGAGATAACAAGTCAATGTTTGTATCATTTGTAACTTCGTGTATTACCTTTAGACAAATATAATCTCGACTTTGCTATTTGTCTGAAAATAAACAACACATGGCTATACCAGGCAACGCTTTTGCACAGGAGAGCACACAGCCATTATAAAAAACAAAAGGTGTTTTTGTAGTATAAAATGTGTATAAATCGAGATATGTAAATATATGTATCAAGTGTCTGAGATGATCAGCCCACAAAGTTGCATCGCATGATTTTGATCGAGAATGATAACAGTAAATTTGTAAAGAGAAAAAAATTCACTATCTTTCAACATATATAGATTGGCTTGTTTTGAAATATGTTATTCGATTCTTGTAATTTAATCGCTCGAATAGCATCTTCCAAAAATTGCTTTGCCACAAATCACGATTAGATTTATACATTAAACCATCTATTTGACAGCGAATGCCGGATTATAATATTTATATAACTTTTACAGGGTTGGGTAAGTAAAGTGTTTACTTAAATTTTGTAAAAAAATTCCTTGAGAATTCCCTGATTTTCCATTCTATAGTTTTATTTAAAAAATGTAAATAAGTTTAAAGAAATTTACTAATGTATATAAAATTTTTTATTTAAATTATTTTATTTTTTATTATATCTTTTAGAATTTATTTTATTATATATCTTTTAATGTTTCTTAATCAAAAAATCACAAAGTCACTTGAGTTTTGAGAAAGTAGGGTAAAGGGGGGTAAGATGACAAAGTAGTTAAAATGACAAATTGTAAATTTTTCCGAGTTAATAACAAATAACGAACCGGTGCTTAAATTTATTAGAAACTTTAGATGATAAATAATAAATAATCTATGGTCGTTTAATTTCCATCTGTTCATAAGAATAGATAATATAATAAAAAATATGTTTTGGAGTCACCTATACGTAACTTTTTAGTGTTCGTTCATAAGGAATAACATAATTATAATAAATATTTTTATTTTTTCTATACAATACAATATTGTATAGCTAAAAACGTATACAATAACGTATTTATATTTTTCAATTTTCTTATTGCAATATTTTATATTTCATAACCAAATAAACACGACGACTAGAGATAAGATGACAAAAGTTGTGCATTGGCAAGATAATGCATTTGTGCATTAGTTTTTTTGGTCTTAACAGCATTCTAACTATATGTATAATGCAGTTTTAATCGCAATATATATCGTAATGTATATCACAATTTTAATCATTTTATTTTTGCAGATTACATAAATATTTTTCGTTTTATTTACGTTTTTCTTTAACTACGTTGTAATATTAAAATAGTAGAAGAATATTATTAGGGTCAGTCAAATAAAAACGAAACAGACTGTATAACGAGCATGGCGCGGACGTTGGTAACCCTTTTCTGTTTATGGGCGTGACTTCTATTGAAAATTAGGGGAGAACGATGCGAATGTTCACCGCTGTGTCATTTATTTATTGGACGTACTCAAAGTGAGATCAGCGCGTCGTGTGTACGTCCGACATCACTATGGAGGCCGGCAAAGAAGAACAGCGAGGTGTAGTGCAGTTTTTAACTGTAGAAGGGGTGTCAGGAAGTACAATTCATGCCCAAATGTCTGCTGTGTATGGCAAACACTGTATGTCACGTGCGCGTGTGTTTGCATGGAATAAACGGTTTTTTCGAATTCATTATTCCACGTAAACACACGCGCACGTGACATACAGTATTCGCCATACGCAGCAGACATTTGGGTATGAATTGTATTTCCTGACACCCCTTTCGTAGTCAAAAACCACACCTCGCTGTTCTTCTTTCCCGGCCTCCATAAACACACAGAAAAAGATTACCAACGTCCGCGCCATGTTCGTTACACAGTCTGTCTCGTTTTCATTTGACTAACCCTAATATATTATAATAGATCTTTTTTATTCATAAGAGTACATTTTTAACTTTATTTAACTTTATTATATAACTACGACTATTTTTTACCTTACTCGGTATTAAAAGTCATCTTACCCGCATATGAGGGCAAGATGACAAAATTGACATGTCATAAAAAAATTTTAATTTAAAAAAATTCTAATTTATTTAACGACTTCTAATTTTTACTGATAATAAACAAAGTTTTAGTGAATAATAAAAAAAAAATAGATTGTTATTTTTATATTATCACAGAAATTAACAAAAATCAACAAGACTTAAGGTCAGCATCTTACCCCCTCTCCCCTAATAAAAATAAATAATGTGCACTATTATATAATAATCTATTCATATTACATGGGTCTAGTTCATCAAAATTCGAAACATGATTAAATATATACAACAGCATTTTGAAATGATGTAGGGAAGAATAGGTAAACGCGGCGCAACAAGCAATACGGCACATTCTTATTATAGCAATTTGTATTGTCCAATATCTCGAATTTAATATTATTTAATGCAACTAAGATATATACAGAATTTTTAAAAAAAATTTATCTTTATTTTTTTTCTTATTTTTTTATTTTTATCGATTAAATTAGTTTGACATACTTTTCTTATAAAAATTGCATCTCAAATAAATCTATATAATTTCATTTCTTCAAAATCAATCAATGACACATTACTGTGTTATTACTATTCAACCCTGAACTTTTATAACACATATAACATTTTAAATTTGAAAAATATAAACAATCAAATGGATAAATACTATAGGATTCTTTGATTCTCTGATTCATACATTAGATATAAAGATTTTAATTAATATACGGAAGAATTTATAATTGATTCTAATAACTCTGTATATTGTATATCTACTATATTTTTAATTTTGTATATATAATAATACACTAACGTTACTTCAATAATTGAAATAGAATAATGAAAATACCTTTTAATTCATGGATCATAGTCTCGATGTCCTTTTCGGATGTTGTAACAATGGATGCGGAATGGAAATTGGTCTCCATATCGATGCTCTGGTTTACCGCTTTAGTGCCGCTCAGAAGATCATCGTCTAAGATATCAATATCTAACCTCGAGTCATTGAAATCTCTTGGCGAATCCATCTCGATCTCGGATACACCCCTTGGAGTATCACTGGCTTCGCTGGATTCAGATGAGCCATTCTGCTCTTGCAGTTGTGAGACTCGTTCGCGAAGCTCGTATATTATCCGAGAGGACTTGTCACTCTCATCTAATTTCAAAGAAACTGCTTTCCTTTTCTCAGATAAATCGTTCGCATCGCTAGCTGCTGATTGTCTGTCTTGTAATTTTGCTTCTTCCGAGAATCGATCTTTCGTTTTATCCACTTCGTGAGATTCTTCTTCAAACTTCATTCTATTTATTTCGGGAGATGAATCGTCCGCTGCGGAAACCTCCGCGCCCAAAACCTCAGTGATCTCTTCCGTAGCACTCGGTGCGGTTTGAGCACTCCTCTCGTTGTTTTGTGAATTGCTCGCAGAATAGAACGATGATTTCTGTGAGATTTCATCCAGTATTCTCAATATATCTTCCGACTTCTGAGTCGTTTGATATCTCTCTGGCAAGTTCGCGGATTTCCTCGCAATGCTTGCCTTTGAAAAATCATCTTTGTCTAGAATTTCGGACACCTCGAGGCTC
Organism: Solenopsis invicta; assembly: GCF_016802725.1. Classification (NCBI taxonomy): domain Eukaryota; kingdom Metazoa; phylum Arthropoda; class Insecta; order Hymenoptera; family Formicidae; genus Solenopsis; species Solenopsis invicta. Next base: position 9,337,957 of record NC_052664.1, on the reverse strand, counting down.
TCTTCAGAGATGTCTTCGTACTCTGGATCTTTTAGTATATCAAAAGTTTTATTAATATTTTCGATTCCTGGTGTGTTTGATATCGTAGTTTCGTTATTCTTCTTGGCTGTACCAATCGTTGTTTCTTCTTTAGCTTGTTCAGTCCGCATCATAGGTACTGCATTATCCGTTTCCGACTTGGGAGAAGTATCGCGCGAGGATGCAACGGTTTTTTCTACAGTATCCAATCCACTCACTACAATTTCCACCAAGTTATCTAATTGCTCACCATCCGAACTGTCTTGTTCCGAGATTGATTTCAGATATTCTTTTATTTCTACGAGCATAACGCCTTTGTTTCCTTCCACAGCACGTTGACTTTCGTTCTCGTTTACATTGCATATGACAGATTCATCGTCTTCGGCCAACTCAACTTTGGCATCAATTTCAAGTTCAGATAATACATTATCCTCGGCGCTACTTGAATCTAGTTCTGTTATTATAATTTCTTGCATTTTCGACACCGATTCGCGTGAACTTTCCTCGTCAATTTCCACATGTAAGTTTACATTTATGGCAGATTTATCATCGGTCTTATCAACTGTTCGTAACGAAGTATTTATTATTTTTTCGCGATTATTATTAATTTTATTATCTTTACAAATATTTACAGAGACCGCATTATTTTCACGTATCGCTTCGACATTTGTTTCGCTTTGCGCTTTATTATTTAACATCAAAGCATCTGAAAACGCTTCTGTTCGATTATCTACACTGATATCCATTTCACATAAAAATCCTTTAAACTGGTTATTCACATTTCTATCATTTTCTACAATATCCTTAACTCTATCTAATAATTCGGCCATTGAATCAGAAATTACGTTATCGAGTTTTTCAGGGACGCTTTTCTCTTTATCGTTTTCTCTAGCAATTATATCCAATATATCATCGAGTTCGTCATTACTTTTTACATAAGATTGTGCTATATCGTTGAACATAACATCCTGTACCGCAACATTGGTAGATTCTCCCTTTGGAAAAAAGGCTAACATGTCAGCATCGCTTAATACATTGCTTTCAGCATCTTGATTTGTCGTGTCATCGACGCGTAAAGCATTCATTTCCGAGAAATTATTTAAAGCATTATCCCAACCCAATCTCGAATTCTCAAATTCTTCACCCACTCCGATGCTAATTTCATCTTGTGGGACTTCAAACGAATCGGACGTCGTCCAATCATCCTTATCACCAGAAATATTTTCCGCACTGACTATGCATGATCGATTTTGACCGGCGCATTGTTGGGTATTATTAGGCATCTCTATTTGAATAACTTCATCAAGATTCTTTAATATCTTCACATCATCGGTAATGTTAATTTTGACTTCCACCTTGGGAATACTTCTCGACGATTTTAAATCTGTATCGACAAGTAAGTGCGAGCTCTGATTTGAAACCAAGCTAGATGCGCTTTGAGAATCGTGTTGCGACACTGTTTCCTTTGAACGATGACCGGCAATGATGGGAGATTGCACTGATGCGATGTTAAAATGTTCGGAAAGTTGCAAAGAATGCACTTCTCCTGCTTGAGCTTTTACAAGATTTTCCTCAGGTACTGTTTCACTTAAATCTTGTTGCTTACTTATATTTGTGTTCACATCATCAATAGTTTGGGTCGTCGTATTCTTCGTAAGATCAAAACTTTTTCTGCTTTCCGACTCTTTGGAAAGAATTTCAGAAATCGATTTGATACCGAGCTCGGAGGCCAAATCGTTCAACAATTCTTCGTTTCTACTTTCTAATACTGAAGTTGGTTCGTTGCCACTTGCAATTTCAATGTGTTGTGATAGTATAGATTTCTCTATTTCATTCATAATCTGTTTGCTTTTGGCTTCATAATCGATTTCATGAGATGAATTAGAGATGGTGGAAGCTTCTTCTGGGATTATTGCCGATATTTCATTATTTATTTTGTCCGATTTATTATGGCTCAAATCATTAGAAGATATTGATTTTTTATGATTTATCAACATGGAAAAAGAATCGGTATCAATTTCGTTCTTAGCTTCTTGTTGTTCGTTTTCAATATCAATTATTTGGTCGCTAAAAACTGATTTAGATATTATTTCTGATATATCTTGTGACGTATTCCTTTCGTCATTATCTGTTTTAGACTTCTCATTCGATTCATTACTTAAACGCGACATTATTTCTGAAAGTGCCTTAATATCTTTTTCAATGGAACTTATATCCTCGCTTAAGTTCTTATTATTCGATTGCAAAAAATCCAATTTCCTCGAATAATTAAGTATACTGGAATCAGTAATACGCGCAACATTTTCCGTAGAATATACGGATTTGATCGGAATAGAGTTAGAACCGACACTTGTTATTTCCGGAGTTTTAGATAACACTCTACGGATTTCCGGTTGTGATTGATCAACATTAGTAATCAATTTATTGTCTACCGATTCAATGTTAATAGTGCTGCGGTCTTCAATTCTATCTGATATCGTTCGCATCTCTAATTCCGATTGCACCAAACTGAGATCCGTTTTAGCATCTCCTGCATCATGTGATACGCTAGTTTGTTTAATATCTCCAGTGAATTCTCCGATTTGTTTATGCATAGAAAAAGCATATTTTATAGAACGTGCATCACTTGAAGTTGATGATGCTAAAGTCGATGATGCTAAAGTCGATGATGCTGTCTGAATTTTATCATATGCTTCTATCGATGTATAATCACCAAAAATAGATCGAGTGTTATCATGGAGATCCGTAGAGCCTTTTAATTCGAAAGCGTTCGCACTCTTAGTATCTGCAGATTTTGTAGATTTCTGAGAACTATCTCTTTCACATTTGTTATCGCTGTACGCTATAGGCATTACAACTTTCGATAAATCGTTTTGCCTTCTCTGATTTCTCGTTAACAGGAGATCAGATTCTGATCTAGATCTCAGTAAATCACTGCTCTTGTAAATGTCCTGTATTCTCTTAAGCGGTATTTCAGGTACTTTGAAGTCAGCCAGTGACTTTGGCTCTATAACTAATTTATCCGCTTCTTTAATAGCTTTCTTTGATTCCAACTTTTTGCGCATCTCGTTGATAGTCGTGTCATATTTCTGTGATAAACAGAAATTTTATTCAATAATAATCAAATAATTATTCGCATATACACACTTACCTCAATTTGATTCCGCAGATTTGCTTCTAGAACACGTAGTTGTTTCTTCGCTTGCTTCTTTGCTTCTCTTTTTAGACGTGCCATTTCGAGACGTCGAGCTGCTAATTTTTCAGTAAGATTTCCTATCCTTCCCTCGACATCGCTCGTATCGGACGATATGGTAGTATCTATAAAAGAGTATAGACGTCTCTCTGATCGTGATCAGAGTTTGAAATTATGCAAAAGCTACACCTAATTGATATTTAATAAAGTGACGATGTTATAGTTATTATAATCTCGACAAAGAGTCTTGGAACTTATTTGTCTTGATTTATTACTACTTAATTCAAAACTTATCAATTTAATTCAAAACTTATCAAAGAATCACACATTAAGGATGTTTTGACTATATAACTAAAAATTAATAAAAACTGCAGGCTTCTTAGTTTCATTCTTTGTTGTTCCTAATCAACAATTTTTGACATAACTACAAATTTTGGCTCTAAAATCAGCTAGAAAAAACAATAAATAATTTGATTTATAATGGTTTAAAATTTAAATGATTCCATATGATGTTTTGCTGCAAAAACAAATAAACTTTTACACAAATATATATTAGATTTTTATTAATATATATAAAAAAAATTAATTTAGTTCATAACTATTTCCTCATCAAATTTGCAAATACATACTACAAAATGAGATTTTACATAAAAATCGGGAGAAAACAAAAAACTTTTATAATTTTTAAACCAATGAGATCTGTAGTCAAATTTTACAGATACTCAAACATAATAATATAATAATCTATAAAATTTTTAGATTTTTTGTAATGATTTGAGATAATATATTCATCCTTAATATAAGTTAATTGATCTTATATAAATGCATTTAAGTTACCCCCTCCTTGCTGACATAAAACATTAGATGCTGCCGCAATAAGTTTAAGTGCTGCCTGCTCCATACGAGTAACACGGTCCTCTTCTACTCTTAACCTCGCATGCCACGCCATCCACTCCTGGACGCAGTTCTTGCGCGATGCAAGTGCAGTTTCCCGTGCGTTCAAAATTCTAAAGAGGACAGAGGAAAATGTACAGCTCCAAGAATATACATGTGCATGCCTGTTGTACGAATTGCCTCTGTAGAGAATCTATTTTTACAGTGCTTTACTCGATGTGGCAATGTGGAGATGCACACAGTTTATTATTAGACTTCCCAGCACACGACTCTAGTGATTCAAGATTTTATCAACGGAATACACGCATGTCGAATTAAGCAGAAGTTTCTGAATATTTGACTAAAGCAAAAATGTGACAAATGAGTATACGCATATGTGCACTTACTGTTCAAATTCTCTGTCTTGCGACCTAACGACTATAGATTTCGAGAGATTTTTCTCGCTTTCTTCAGAACTGTGATGGGAAACGGCGAAAGTATTAATCTGAGATATGGATGCATTTTGAGTATCCTGCTCGTTCCTGGGAAGACCTTCAGTATTCTCAAATTTTCTGTTCAAAGCTTGAAAGGATTCATTTTCCTTGCTCTTGCTTATTATTTCACTTGATAATTTAGAGTTTTTATCCTTGATAGTTTCCAAATGCTCGTTAAGCGTAACAAGCGCCTGAAGCGAAGTTTGACTTTCATTGAAATCCAACTCGTCTAAGACTGAACTTTTCTTATTGTTATCTAATTGAAGCAATTTTTTCTCATTCTCCACTTTCGTTCGTTTATCGTGATGTTTGATAAGCTCCTCTGATATATGGGAATTTAATTTGGATCTCAATGTATTTTCCGTTGATATACTAGAAGATGATTTCGTTTTCTGATGCTTGGCATTTTTACGCTTGGAGCTTGCTTTTAGGTCGGCATTATGTTGCAGTTTTTTAGATATATCTCTATCGTTCATGATAGTTTTGTCACTCTTTTTAGAATTCCTACTTATACTCTGTGATATCTCAGAGATTTGGGACTGCGTTGTCTTTGAAATGGTATCTTGGATTATCGCGCTTATATCTTCTTCTATAGATTCACTGTTAGTAGTTACAGCATTAGAAGTTAATGCCTTCTCCTTTGCAATCATTGCGGTTTGTATAGAAGAATCTGTTCCTTGCGACATTCTTGACTTTTTAGACAACACTTCCACTAACGTATCAGATTCGGATTTTATACTAACATAATCGAGTGCTGACGCTTCCACTTCTCGTTTTGGTGACTGCGATAGTCTGATTTGGTCCTGATTTTCCAAAAGCCTAATGTTTATCTTCATAGGATGGCCTTGAATCCGTTTTGATTCCATATCCAGCTGATTTTGCTTCTGTCGTAAGATATCCGCTCTAGGCATTTTTTCTTCATATTTTCGAGATCTCAGTTTCGATATATCGCTTTTTTTTTGTAATTGTGTGGGACTTTTCTCCTGTTCCTTACTCTCAGCTAGGTCAAGTCTCGCCACAGATGTGTTGCTTTCTTCGGCTAAACTTATAAATATGTTAGATTTCAACAAGTCAAATTTAGATGCGTCACTCTCAGATGCTTGTAACCGTGTGTCGATCTGAGACCGATCATGTTGAGATTTATCCGAATCAATCAAGGAGCTCATAGAGCTATTACTACGTATATCGTAACCCTTCATAGGACCTGACAATCTTCTCGGTGATTGGCTATCTGCGGTCCTCTTTAATTTTGTTAAGATATTCTTTGTTGACATTTTCTGATTAAATATGTCTCTCTGTTTTTTCAACATACGCTTTCGTTCTTGGCTTGTAATTTCATATAAATCTTTTAATCTTTGAATTTCTGCCTTTTCTTCTTGTAACCTTAGAAGCAACGCTCTTTGTTTCTTTTTCACGGAACGACTGTCTTGTCCAGTATCTTTTAATGCACGTTTTTGTTCTTCTAACTCCACCAACTTTTTAGTTTTGTCAGACAATGTTTTCTCTTTAAATTTAAACAACTCTTCGATTTGAGAGCTTCGTTGATTCTCGTCTCTTAAGAGCCGTGCTATCTAAAAAAAAAATATTAAAAAATATCCAATTAATGTACAATATACAATAATAAATTAAATATTAGACCGACAGCTGAATATAACGTAAAAAATAAAAAATGCTCTTAGTCAAAGTGAAGCTTAGTGCTTAATATTTTTAATTATTAAATATACTTTTTAATTCTATAAACTACTTGCCGATATGGTTGTCAGGTTTCAAACATAATTATAAAATAAAGTTAAAAATATCTCAAATTAATTTTGATTTGTCACATTTAATAATGATACTATTACAAGCATCTTAAAAAACTAAAGAACTTATTGCAAAAATTATTATTCCAGTCATATTTCGAATCTGGAACTCTCATTCTGTGACATATTATGTCATGTCAATTCGAGACAAATTGTGACAATGTGACAAATTTACCATAACAACTAATATTAGGCACACCAAAAACTTAAATAATAAAATGTAAGCAATAAGAAAATCAATAATTTGGATTTATTACCGCCTATATTATGTTTTAAATTCTTCATTGTGATTAGCTAATTTGCTTAAATTTGCCTAAGAGCCTAAACAGAATGATTGACTTATAATCTTAAGACAAGTTTTATGACTTAAATCGTTGTCTTTACACAATAACTATCTTGTGTCTCAAGTCTGAAACTCAAAAGAGATTTTGTTTGTAACTTAAGACTTGAGACACAAAACAGTTATTGTGCGTTACTAAAAACAAAGATTTAAATCATAAAACTTATCTTAAAATTATAAGTCAACCATTCTGTTTAGGTCCTTAAAATTAAAACATATTTAAATTGATAAAAAAAATATGTATTATTAAGAACCAAAATTCATTTTAATCAAAGATTTTTTTTCTTATTTAACATACGTAGCATACATATAATATACATATAACATATATATAACATACATATAATTACAAATGCAAGTGTACATATATAATAAAATACAAATTACCTCTGAGTCAATATATTGAGTAAACGTGCATGTTACTCCTCGAGTCGAAATACTAATTTCAGTCCCAGTTTCCGTTTTTATAGACGAGGTAGTTTCGTGCAAACTAATCTCCGACATAGTCCTTATTCTGCTGGGTAGTGATATCTCTTCTATTTGGTCCAAATCTTCGAACTGTTCAGCTGAATCTAAAGACAGCTGGGGAATTTCGTTTTCCCTCAAAAACGATTCACCGGTTTCTGACAATCTATTTTGTGCATTTCGTTCGTCCGCGGATATATCTGCCATGTATGTTTGAGTTGCTATATCGTTCACCGTCTGTGTTTGTACTTCCGCTTTTTTAATCACCGCTTTATTAAACTTTTCATAATTAAATCCATAATTCAATTCATCAACATTGCTGCGATTTGAGATATAATGCTCTCTACTGAAATGGGCCTCAACGTTTGATTTTCGAGGCTCGGCAATATCTTTTTTTATATATTCAGTTGGATTCCATGTTGCTGTAAAAAAAATATTCCGAATATTTAGAGTCATTGCATCAGTCGCTGAACAACTATTAGTAAATAACCGCGATCAATAAATGGTTTATTTTACAATTGTTAAAAGTTTTCTTCCTCGCCGATTATATTACTTTCAGATCCTAGATTGCAACAAAATTTCCAACAAAGCTTGCAAAATAAACATTCTGCTGACTATTTAACAAATGACTATTTAACAAAAATATTAAAATAATAAGACTTTAAAATAAGTTACAAATTGATATTTTTTACATTTAATTTTTATACAATTTGATTAAAATATTTTTATTTAAAAATGTAATTATATTAAGTTTTTATAATAGTTCATTGACTGATGCAGTAACTCTAATTTTCCATATTTATAAATAATTCCATTGATAATAAATATACTTTTCTCAACGGCATCATTATCGATTGCAGCAGCTGCGCAGTCTTCTACAATTTGCATGATCTTTTCTTCATCATTTTCATTAACTTTCTGTGAAGTCTTTTGTTCCTGCATTTCGCATTTAGTGTTATACAAACACTTTTCAACGTCCATTACCTGTCGAAGAGACTCATTGTAAGAATCATAAAGATGCAATTCTGCCTGAAATTGCATATGCAAAGCTGTTGGGTGTATCTGAAATTTCAAAGTACTTTTACTTTATAAAAAACATTATGATTAAATAATGAACATGACGTGTTTATATTTACCAATTGTACTTCTTCTTCTTCTTTTTCAGACTTCACTATTGGCTTGTACTTCGGGCATCTTGCGTCTACTTCTGAATCACTGCTCTGCATCAAGTATCTCCTTCGTTTCGATCTGAGCATAAGTTTCATTTTTTCCGGTGTCATTAAATTATGAAATTCTGGTTGAGAATAGCCATCTCTGAGAGAGATTCTCCTAGGATCAAACAATGCCTCTGGCAGTGTGCTATCATCTATCCCGTTTGAATCATCGTTAGTCGTAGTTTCTTGAGTTGTAATAACGCTTTGGAAACACGACTCCTCGTCTTTTTTAATGCTTGTGCTTGCAGACTGTGCTATGGAATGTTCTGCATATTTGAAATTCTCCGAGGTTTTGATTGATCTGACAGAATTAATGCTTTGTTTATCGTCCATAGCTGTTTCGAGACCTTTACTTTTTGATAGCTGTGTAGAATTTGTAGGATAAACGCTTATACGACTCCTGGAACTGTTTGTTTCAGACATAAATTCAACATCTTCCGAGGATTCTAAATTAACATTGTGTTTATTTTCGCTTTTGTTACTTAACAAAATTTTGTTTTTATCAGACACTCTCTTCGTTTGCTCTTTATAGCTAGTACTTAATTTGTCTTGCTTCAACTGTCTATTATCTATATCAGATTTATGTTTTAAATCCTCTATTTCAGACTTTTGCTTTAAAAAATAATGGCTTACATCTTTAGATTTATTTTCAGTATTGAATAAAACGCCTATATTATTATCTCTCAATGTGACTTTATCTAATATTTTCCAAGATGGAAAAACTGGTGTATACGGTTCATTGCTAGATATTTGAGTTTTAGATTCCAGAGAATCTTTAGTTAAATCTACAGACTGTGCATTAAAGAATCTTTGTCTTTTATCATCTTTCTTAGCAATAGGTGCTACGAAATTTTTATCTTTTGGTTTTATCAACAAAAAGTCATTACTTTTTGTAGCATGGAATAGTCTATCATTTTTTGATAACTTTATGTTACTTGTATCGCTAGCATCTTTTCTGGAGATGTGTCTTGGACTTCGACTGCGTTTCACTTGGTCCTGTATGAGTTCATCTCTCTTCGAAGAATCATCCTTCTTCATTCTCTTTGATCTGTTTTCTTTTTCTCTGGAGCTGTCTCTAACATGTTCCTTCTTCTTACTCAAATTAGATGCTATGGAAACATTTGGTGCTTTCAACGGCTCTATGCTTTCACAATTAATAAATGATGAGCCATCTGAGGAAAAGTCCAATTTTCTCTGTACTCTTTCACCAGTTCTTAAGTTCTTATCAGATTTGTCATGTGCAAATTCCTTTGCAGCTATTTCAGATTTGGTTAAAGGCAGTTCCTTTGAAATAGAATTTTCTCTGCCAGTGAAATCTAGCGTTTTGGGGGAAATTTTTAGATCTGGTACTTTCAATGGTTTGATGAAATCCATTTTTTGTACAATTTGATTTTGTGTATTCAAATTCTGTGTACTAGTTGCTTTTAGTACCGAAGAAGTCAAACTACTTTTTGCTTGAAAACCTGAGTGATGTACTTTTGTGCATAAATCAGTAATATCTTCTAAGGCGAGTTTTTGTTTCACTGCGCTAATAAATGTAAAAGGATGTGGCTGCACAGGATAATAAGATAGCAAATTTTCTAAGCTTTTTATGTCAATTGCGGGCATTTGCAAATCAACTGATTGCTCGTCAGAAGTCTTCTGTTGCGCCTCGAGTTCTCGGGTAATCTGTGCTGCCTATGATAAAAAAGCTATATGGAATTTCATACATGCTTATAGACAAAAAAGATAATAGATAGATCACTCACGACAGCAGAAATCTCGGCGCGTTTGGCGATAACATCAGGATCCGAGAAAAACACATATCTTTTTTTATCAACGGATTCCTCTTTATGGCCACTACTCTTCATATTTTCATTCTTGAATTATACAGATAACATTCCATAAAACTATCATATTGTCATCCATATTCCTCAAGAATGTGTGTAATTATAGTGGACTGTAATAGCACCTAAATACAATATAAAAATACAAGTTAATAGTTATTAGAGCAAATTATATATCTCTTTATAAATATAAAGATATATTTTAAATTGTTAAGTATATAAAATATATAATATATAAAACATCTCTACATTTAGGAAAATCACCATACTAACATAGCCCTCTTAAAATGTCATCACCTTATTTTTAAAACTAACCTTATTTAAAAACTAAACATTGTACTTTATTAATACTGATAAAACATGATCTGATTAGCTAATTAAAAAAATAAAAATTCGTAGTTTCTATATTCATAGCTTTTTTCTATATAAAATCTGCTAAAAATAAATTCTTGAAAAGCAAAAATTTGTATGATTTTCTCTCACAAATTGCATAGTTTAAATGATAGTGAGCATATTATTGATAATATTAGATCATTTCACATGTTTGTAGATTCCTAAAACTGTTTTCCTTATATTTTTCTCATTTATACTTTCCTGGTAGTGTGGCTTGAAACATGTGCAGTGTAAAAGAGTACACCTAAGAACAAACAATAACTTCAAAATCTTCAATTATAATGTTAACAGATGTTATGATTTTTTTTTACATTTTTTTTAAGAAGAAGTACCTTAAGAGAAAGTAAAAAAAAGAAATAGACAATAAAGATCCATGTATAAACTAATAAGATACAAAAAAAAGTATCAAGGTTTAATTCTTTTAAAATCATAAACTTTGTTTAATATACAAAAATATATTTTATATAATCAATTTATTTTATAGTTAAATCATTCCTTATGGAGCTTTTTAAATTTTACACTTTCTGCTTACTAAGTCAGTTTTAAAGTGCAATTTTTCAAACACTTTTTTGGGTTATGTTGGGAAAACATGAACTATTACAAAATATGAAATAATATTATAATATTAGAATAAAAACTGCTAGCTATATTATCTAATAACAGAAAAGACACTTTCTAGGTGTATTCATATTTATAAAGTTTTATTTTTAGCTTTTGTTCAAGAAATATTATGTGAAAACAAAATGTTATGCTAGTATTGGTGACTTTCATCTAATCAAACAATCTCATCATTTACAGAAGCACTGTTTATCCGAAGATCTAATAAAAATTAGGAATTTATGAATGAGCACAAAACTGACTATTTTATAATATATATATATATATATATATATATATATATATTTCATTGCCTTGTTTGTACCTATTAATGTATTTTATATGAGCTTGAAATATTTAAATAAAAAATGTAAACATTTTTTAATAACAAAATATATCTTTAAATTTAACCAAATAATTACATTGTTTACAACACTGTTTAGGGTAAATCTTACAATCAAAATTGATAATTCAATTGTTTTACAATATTTACAAAAATTCCATCACTTTGTCCTTATTTATTTATATTTCAATTGTTTCCACAAATTTGAAACATCTAAATAAAAGATGTTTTCTTAGTACTTAATAAATTTTTACATTTAATAACAATGTTTTTATTTATGACAATGCTGTTAGTCACAAATCTTAAATCAAAACTACACCATGATCAAAACTAAAAAATTTGTAAATTTATTATTTTATTAAACATACTCTGTCATTCTGCCTTAGTTATTTTTGTTTTATTGTTTCCATGAGCTTGGAACACTTAAGCAAAAGATTTTCTTAACAATATATAATCTTTAAAAAATATAATTTTCTTATTTACAATTGTTTAGCTGTAAATTTCTGATTAAAATTAAAGATTCATGTATCAATTATTTTACAGTTTATAATAAATTTACTCAGTTACTTTGTCTTTAGTTATGTTCTAGTTGCTTCCATAAGCTTGAATTATTTAAACAAAAGATTCCTTTCTGACAATGTATCTTTACATTTAATAATATAAATTTTTTTATTATTGCAATTGTTTAACAATAAATTTTGTAATTGAAATTAAAGACTCACATATTGATTATTTAACAAAGTTTACAATAAATATACTTTGTCATTCTATCCTTGGTTATTTTCATTTTGGTTTCCATTAGCTTAAAACCTTAAAAAGCAAAAAATATGTTCTTAATAATATCTTAATAATAAAATTATTTTTTTATTTACTGCAATTACTTAGATATGAATTTTCCAATTAGAATTAAAAATTTATGTATCAATTATATTACAAAGTTTACAATATACTTTGTCATTGAGAATATTTGTTTCCCACATGATGCATATAATGTATTATTTATCCTTGTTTAATATTCAGTGAACAATAAGGAAAAATGAATGCATTGTGCTCATTATGAGTGAAATGGAACACATTCAATCTGCCATTGGTTATTTATATTCTAGTCGTTTCCGTGAACATTTCAAAACAGATGTTAAATAATATAGAATGTATCTTCATATCAAGTAAATAATTTCATTACTGGCAACATTGCAGTATTATTTAGTCACAAGCCCTGTGATCACAATTGAAAATTCATGAATTGATTATTTTTGTTTATAATAAATAAATAAACTTGCTTGTCCTCACTCATTTACACCCTAAGTGTTGATAAGTTCTTAGAATATCTAACTACAAGATATTTTCTTAACGCAATAAAATACATATTTATATGTTTAATCACAAATAATTTCATTGTTTGTGACAGAGCTGTTTAGCTATAAATTTTGTAATTGAGGATTTACGGATCGAGACGCGCAATCCTTTAACAATTACAAAAAAAAATGTATTTTGCCACTTCGATCTTACTTATTTACGTTTTAACTCTAGGCAAAGTCAAAAACACCTAAGTACAATCGAAAGAAATAAACCTAATTAAGGCATTGCAGACGAATGATTCTTCTTGATTTAGCGTAATTCGTTCAATCAACGACGAAGGCAAGGAAATTGCGCGAGACAAACGCGACATCCCCTCGGAAAACTGCACGTAATCGCACAAAGCATACACACGCGCATATACACAGTTACACATCGATTTGCGGCGTTATATTTTAAAGATTTACGGTCGGGACGACAAACGATCCTCGACCGATGATTCCAAGCCATACCACGTCGAGCGTCCCATAGAGGTGTCGCTCTTCACCGCGCGTGAAACAGAGTCCCTAGAAGTGAGTTCTAAGGACTCTACGCGTGAAATTACCACCTCGTATGCCGGTAAAGGTGCAGTTACATGCAAGCGTCGTGCGTCGAGCGTCTAGGAAATCGATCATGAAACTTTTTTCCTAATGGTGCAGTTCCATGGAGTCGGCGTATATACAGCGTATCAGGCTGAAGTCCCATGAATTGCTATTTTTCGCGTAATGCGTATCGCGTAACCAATCAACTTTATAAAAAGGCTCAACAAAAGACACAGAACGCTTCTGATTGGTTACGCATTACGCGTTACGCGGAAAATATCAGTCCATGGGACTTTAGCCTCAGCGTATGACGTAAAGGCACTAGGCTAATCACACACTTTACGCTCATTTTCGTTACGCTAGCACAAACATTGACTGTCTCATGGAGCGTATTTACGCGGCGTAAAGATTAATAAGCCAATCAAATGTTAATTTACAATACTCATTTTTGAAATGGATATTAAAGAGATCTTGTAATTGCCATATTGATCATTACGCCGATGTAAATACGCTCGATGGGACAGTCGATTAAATTTTCAGTGTAATGTTCTGAGACATATATTCACATATATGACTTCCGGTTGGACGGCGTTGGCGTGCATTCATGTAGACAACGCGTGTGAGAATTTGATAGCAGATTGGTGCGATTGCGGAGAGTGGAAAAAGAGAAAATAAGAGGAGAGGGAAGAGGTCGAAGGAGAGGTGTCGAGACGTTGGTAGAAACAAGAAATTGAGCAGGAGTGGACCACAAGGAAGGATCCAAAAGCTGACCAAAGAACAGGTTAGGAATCAACCGGAAGGAAAGAGAAGAAAGCGAGGAGAAGGAGCAAGCACGAAGAGACTACAGAGATAGTAAACAGATGGCGCCACCGGGAAGACCGGCAGGAGGTAAGGCGAAAGAGGAAAATAAATGCAATAGCATGGAAAAATACGTGACAGGAGGAGAAGAGATAATAATAAAAGAAATGAAAAAGATAGGAAGAGAGATTGAGGAAAATATAGGCAAGAGGATGGAGAAGATGATAATACAATTTGAACAAATTAGAGAAGAGTGGAAAGAAGAAAAACGGACAAGAGAAGAGGATAGGAAGAAAGACAAAGAAGAATGGAGAGAAGAGAAAAAGAACCTGGAGAAGAGAATAGAAATCCTGGAATGGGAGAGTGAGAAAAAAGATAGAGAGAAACGGAAAAACAACATAGTAATTAGAGGAGCATTCAAATGGGAAGATAATAAAATGGAACAGGAAACAAAGGACTTCATAAGGGATAATCTGAGGATAGAAGCGAATATAAACAAAGCATTTAAGGTACAGAACAGAGGAGGCAAGTGCACAGGAGTAGCAGAAGTAGGAAGCTGGGAGCAAAAGAGAGAGATAATGGTCAAGAAGAAAGAGTTAAGGGCTGGAATTTTTATCGATGACGATCTGACAAGAATGGAAAGGGAAATGCAGTCGCAATTGAGGGTAAAAGCGAAGGAAGAAAGAGAAAAAGGAAAAAAGGTCAAGGTGGGATACGGAAAGATCATGATAGATGACAGATGGTACCGATGGAGCGCAAGAGAGAAGAAACTGACAGAGGAGAAAAGAAGAGGAGAAGAATGAGACGCAGGCGGCGGGGATGGAACAGGGAAGGGAGGGGGGTTAAGAATTGGTTTTTGGAATGTAGCGGGATTAGCAAACAAATGTGAGGAGGCGTGAGAATACCTGGAGAGCTTCGACATATTAGGACTAACAGAAACGTGGGTGGACGAGGAAGGATGGAAGAAGATGGCAGACAAAGTCTCAAAGGAATACATCTGGAAATGCATACCGGCAAGAAGGGAACACAAAAAAGGAAGGGCAAAAGGCGGGATCTTGAAAGCAGTAAGAAAAAGTTTGGAGGAGGTGGAGATTAACGAAATAAACGGAGAGATGGCAGAGACTAAGCTGAAATACAACGGAAACAGATGGAGGATCATTACACTCTACAGCCAAAAAATTGAAGAAACGATGAAAACACTAACGGAATGGATACCAGAAGAAGAGGAAAACTATTTACTGATAGGAGGAGATTTCAACGCGAGAACTGGCAGCGAAGGAGGCCCGATTGAAGAAGAAGAAGCAGAAAAGAGAAACGAAATCAGACGGTCCATAGACAAAGTGAGTAATAGAGAAGGACGAATATTGCTGAATAGAATAGAAGAAAGAGGTTGGTCAATTTTAAACGGAAGTTTTGACAAAGAAGGAGGATGGACATATATAGGAGGATCGGGTCAGTCATAGATTACATAATAGGAAATGACAAAGCGTTAGGGGAAGTAAAATCGGTGGAAGAAGGAGAAAGAACAGAGTCGGACCACATGCCATTAGAAGCAGAATTAGTAGGAGCACAAACAAAGAAGAAAAACGACAGAAACAAGAAAAGGGAAATAGAGAGAAGCGTTTGGACAGAAGAAGGAATAGAAATGTACATGGAAAACTGCAAAGACTGGGCGAGCACACAGGAGGAAACGGAAGGAATATGGAAGGAGATGAGTGACAAGATAAAGAAATCCATAATAAAACAGATAAAGAAGATAATTCCATGGAAAATAGGAAAAAAACAGTGGTACAACAAAGAGTGGAAAGTAAAGAAAAGAGAATTAAGGAAGACACTGAGAAATATAAAGAAGAAAAGAATTAGCAAAGAAGACTACTTTGCAAAGAGAAAAGAATACAAAGAGTGGTGTAAAGAGCAGAAGAAGAAGCATGAACAGGCAGAAGAAGAGGAAATCCGAAGGATAAAGAGCGAGAAAGAGGCGTGGAAGTATATCAATAAATACGGAAAGAAAAGAAAAGAGGGGATATGCGATAACATAAAGATGGAAGAATGGAGAGATTATTTCATAGGACTACTCGGAAGCATACAGGAAAAAGAAACAGACATAGACGAACGAGAAAGCGATACAGGCACGACGATGGAGGAAGAACCAGGAGACATAGAAAAGGAAGAACTAAGAAAAATATTAAGGAAACTAAAAAATGCAAAAGCCCCCGGAGAAGACGGAATAGAGAACGAGGCGTGGAAATTTATGTCAGGAGAAATAGGAGAAGAATTTTGGAAACTTATCAACAAAATATGGAAAGGAGGAGGACTACCAAGAGATTGGAACAGAGGAGTAATTAGCCCAATTTACAAAAGAGGAGAGAAAAACGAGATAAAGAATTACAGAGGAATAACATTATTGGACTCGGCGTACAAAATATATGCAAGCATACTAAATGAAAGGTTAGAAAAAGAAACAGCAGATAAATTGAGAGAAACGCAGTTCGGATTCAGGAAGGGAAGAGGAACTATGGACGCAGTCTTCACGATAAACTACATCGTGAACAGAGAATTGTGCAAGAAAGGAGGAAAAATATTCGCATTTTTTGCGGATATGAAAGCAGCTTTCGATAAGGTGAATAGAAAGCAGCTGATAGAGTCGATGGAGAGGATGAATATAGAGACAAATCTGAGACGGAGGATCACGGAAATATATAAAGAGACAAGAAATGTGATAAAAATAGGAGAAGAGAAATCTCAAGAGTTTTGGACAGGTGGAGGACTCAGGCAAGGATGCCCATTAAGCCCAGCACTATTCAACATATATATAAAAGATCTGGAAGAAGAGATGGAAAAAGGACAGGCCGGAGGAATAGTAGTTGGCAAAGAAAAATTCTGGACGATAACATACGCAGATGACATCGTTTTGTTGGCAGAGAGAGAAGCGGATCTGAAAGAGATGATGGAGAGGTTCAGGAGATACCTAGAGAAAAAAGAATTGAGCCTTAGTCCGGATAAATCAAAAGTGATGGTATTCGAAAGTGGAAGAGGAAGAAAAAAGAGAAGAGAATGGAAATGGAGAGAGGAAAATGTGGAAGAGGTCAAAGAGATAAGATACCTAGGATATATGCTACAGAAAAACGGAGGTGCGGAGAAACATATAAGAGAGAAACTGAGAAGAGCAACAATAGCGATGAAGAGGACTTGGAGCATAGGGGAGAGAATATTCAAAGAAGACCATAGAAGAAGAATGAAAATGTTTGAAGCACTTGTTGGAAGCGTAGCGTTATATGGAGCGGAAGTTTGGGGCTGGAAAAACGAAAAAACGTTAGACGGAGTAAAGAGGAAGTACGCGAAATGGATTCTAAACTTGGACAGAGGAACACCGAATTACATATTATTGGAGGAGACAAAGATGGAAGAGATTAGAATACAGGCGATCAAAAGAGCACTAAAATACGAGGAAAAGGCGAGAAAATCAAAGAAGAAAATAATAAAAGAATGCATAAAAGATTTAGAAAAGTGGCGACTAGGTGCAGAAGAAGGAAGATGGGAAAGAAAGAGAAGAGAGGTGTTGGAGGAGGCAGGAGTAAACAAGGAACAGCTTAGAAAGGAAAGAGAAGCAGGAAACGAGAAGATGGCAGCGAACATCTTGAAGGAACTAAAAATTAAAGAGAGCAGAAAGAGACAACAGAAGATAAACGAATCCAAGTACAACACCAACTACAAGATGATTGCACAGGAAAAGAAACCAAAATACTTGGAGGGGAGGATGAAGAAAAAGGACAGATGCTTGATAGCCAGATACAGATGCGGGAATGAAACGAAAGGGAGCCAGTATTGGAGAGAAGAGGAGGAAAGGAGATGCAGAGTATGCAAGAAAGCAGAAGAAAGTTTGTACCATATAATGAAAGATTGCGAAGCAACAAGAAGCGAAATGTCGATAGAAGAACTCACTGGAGAAGAAGGAAAGGGCCTACAAGTAATGAAAAAGATAGAAGAGCTGAGGAAGGAGATAAACAGGAAGGAGAAGGAAGAAGCAGAAGAGAATAAGAAGGAAGAAGTTCAAACAAACCAAAGATCTAATTGTAACGCTAAGGTTAATGTTAATGTTGAGGGTGATATTGATTTGTTAGCTGTTGATGATGTTAACTGTAATTTTAAACTATTGAATTTTAAACTATTGAATTCTAAACTTTGAAGTTTAAGTTGAATTTGTGTAATGTAATATAAACAAAAGTGTATGTAATCGGAAGCCATCCTAAGCCGCAAGGCAAACGGATTAAGAATAATAAATAATAAATAATAATATATTCACATATATAAAGTTGAAACAAATGTCCATAATTTTGTTAATAAAATGTCTGAATTTGCATTAATCAATTTAATAAAACTTTTAAAAGTTTACAAATGTTCAGATAGTAATTTAAGCAAAAAAGACATTCGTCGAAAATTAATTTAAGTATACATAATATACGAATTAATGAGAGTCGAAGAAAAGAAAAGAGTGTTTAAAATTAAACACAATGCTCGAAGATTTTCGGTTAGACCAATTTTTAATATTGAAAGACGATTGGCACAAGGGGTTAGCCACAATCTAGTACAAAAAATGATGTACAGTCGTGAGCTAAAAGGTCGCAACACATTTTCTTCGATTGTTTTTGAAATATAGACTTGCTCATCAAACGGCGAACATAATTGGTTCTTACCTGTGGATCCAACCAATTACGTTCGCCAATCAATGAGCAAGTCTACATTCCAAAACCATCAAAGAAAATATGTTGCAACCTTTTAGCTTACGACTATACACCCAAGGACTTTGATTCTGTCCATGAGGAAATTTTCCAAACTGAAAAGTCGCTATCTCTACATACTTACAGTTTATGATTAACGTAACGACCAATAAGCTCGAGTCGTTTCATTAATCATAAACTGCGAGTATATAGAAAGTAGTAACTTCTCAGTTTGGAAAATTTCCCCATGAACAGAATGAGGCTGGAGTCCCATGGATGCGCAATGCGGAATTGGCGGAACGCTCGTGATTGGTCCTACAAATATTCCGTCAAGAACGTTCCGCTGAATTATATTTCCCTATGTCCCATGGAGCGGAACTCGCGGATGCGTAATTGTCATCTGTCAATCGCAATATTTTTCCCATAGATCTTTCCATTGTATCTATCAAAATCAGTGTATATTATTGGCTCGCGCAGATTACGCTTCCGCATTTTCCGCAGCATGGGACATAGGCATTCGAACTTCTGCGGATCGGAATCGCATATACATGTACATCAAAGTTGAAAAACTCCATCATATACCGGTCACAATTGACGAATAACTACGGCGAATAACTACGTGTCAATTAACACTCCGTAAAAAACAATTATTATTAATTATGAAGTCGGAAAAGTTACATTTAATTATTGGTTTATTAATAAACTCTTTAAATAAATACGTGTGCATCTAAAAAGCAGGAGCTACGCCGCAAGATTTCAAAATTATATGTATTATACAACATTGCAATTACAAATGAAAAAAATAAAAGAAAACGACAATTTTGGGTGCGACCTATATTTAACGCTGAAAGGAGATTGCAACAAGGAGCAAGCGATAATCTTGTTAAGGAAATGGTGGCCAAAGACACAGAAAAATATCTAGATTATTTTAGAATGCCACATCAACTATTTGAAAAACTATTGGCATTAGTTGGACCTATTATTGCTAAACAAAACGTTATTCGCGAACCTATTTCACCTATCATTCGGCTCCAAATTACATTGCGCTATTTAGCATCAGGGGCGTTGCGCAAAAAGTAAAAACTTGCGGATAAAATTCGGCGGAACGAACGTAAAACTGATTGGACCAATCACGAGCGTTCCGCCAATTCCGCATTGCGCATGTTCCGCATCCATGGGACTCCAGCCTCAAAGTCCTTGGGTGTACGGAGATAAAGAAAAATTTTTAAAATTTTGACTAACACCAGAAACATTCAAAAAATTATTGTATATTGTTTTACCACATATACAGAAACGATTTGTTATTTGTGAGCCAATTTCTGCTCGCACTCGTCTTCAAATTTGTTTGTGATATTTATCTTCAAATAGTAGTATGACTATCAAGGGGTCTATTACGGTTTTTAAAACAAGGTGAAAATTACCAAAGTGAGTAAATTTACTAGAATATTTATAACTTCATTGGTCAACAACTAGTGAATTTGCTCACTTTTATAATTTTCACCTCGTTTCAGGAACCGTAATAGCCCCCCAGGGGGTCGATCATGAAATTTTTTCCCTAAGGTGGAAACGTAAAAAGTGAAAAATTTCTCCATTAACTTCAATGGTAAAGATTTTCACTTTTCACGTTTCCGCCCTAGGGAAAAAGTTTCATGATTGACCCTCAGAGATAGTATTGTCGAAATTAAGACAATTTAATAAAAATTTACTTGTTAGTATGCGTGTCAAGTGTTCGGTGTAAACTAGGTCATAGGCCTAGTTTACACCGAGTACTTGATACACAAACTAAGTAATAATTTTTTATTAAATTATCGTAATTTCGACAATAAATTTAAAGAATACTATATTAAGCTGGTACAATAGAATCGAGATAATTAAATATATGTATCATGTATACACGCATTGGCTTTGTTTACACCGAATACTTGATACGCGTAATATTTAGTAACTTTCTATTCAATTATCTTAATTTCGGTAATAAATTTAATGAATAATATATTAAGCTGGTACAATATGAATCAAGATAATTAATTAAATATAGATATCACGTATACATTTACACGTATTGTTGAAATTAAGACAATTTAATAGAAAGTTACTAGTTAGTACGCGTGGGTGCTTTCCAACAAGAGACACGGGCGACACTGTGTAACACAGTGTCTACATTGGTGCTTTCCAACAATGACACAGAGAGACACAGAGCGACACTGCAAAACACAGCTCAATCTTAAGTTTGGCCGTGTCAGCCATCAATAGCGTCAACACATCGGGCAAATAAATTATTTTTTCAAGTGTGGTACTGGTACATTTTAGTCATGTTCAGTTATGTTTTGTCGTCTTAATATACAAAATTAAAATTATAGTTTGAATCTTTCGTTTCTTTACATGCTACATTTTTACATTAGCACAATGGACTTATATTTTTACTAAAAATGTCTCGTGTTCGAAAATAACGTACCAGACCCAGAATTCTTAGATGGTAATCAATATTTATTATTTTTATTTAAAGAATTGTATAAGCCTAAGAAACAATGCATTTGTTGATTATTCATTATTCATACGTATTTCATCGGATTAATTTGCAAGTTTATTCTTTTGTCGGCATTGTAAAGAAGTTATTCCTACGTTGGATAATGTAAAATTCCTTCTTTAACGGGTCTGGATTTTTTACGGATAGATTTCTGATTCAATTCGAATCTGTGTTTTTTACTAATTGTAAGTCAGTCTTTTACGCACTCTAGTGACCGTGTTTGGTAACGTATCTGTTCCAATTAGACTACACAACTGTGTTACACTGTGTCTCTCTGTGTGACACTGTGTCACACTGTGGCACTCTTGTTGGAAAGCACCCAGTATCAAGTGCTCGGTGTAAACTAGAGGCTTGTTTTCTGTTCCTGCACTAGACTGCACTGGAACGTTCCTTCTTGCTTTTGCTAACTTTGAAACATCTATTTATTTCATTTTAAGTGTACACTTATTTAGAGAGTTCAGGAACAGAAAACAAACGGTAGGTCATTGTCGAAAGTAAGATAATTTAATAAAAAGTTACGAGTTAGTACGTGTATCAAGTGCTCGGTGTAAACTAGGCCATAGTCGAATCTTGGCACGTATTACGCATTTGTTCGAAATCGATTCCGATCGGAATTATTCCGTTTTTCTCTAAATTTCTATTGTGTTTTCTAGGCAAAACGGAATAGTTCCGATCGGAATTGATTCCGGACAAATGCATAATACGTGCCCTTATTTCAAGATTGTCTTAAGCAACTTTTCACGTTTCCGCCTTAGGAAAAGTTTCATGTCTTTTGTTTTCTGTTCCTAAACTCCCTGGGTAATTGTTAAGAATACCCACTGCACCTCCGATTTTGACGAAATTAGGCTCATTCGACGCGTTTTCACTCAAAATGAAAGAATCTGGCAAGAAAAAGTGTCGCTCTGGCCCGCGAACCGAGATATCAAGCGTTAAAGTTGGTGATTGCACAGGTTAAGATACCTGTCATCTCGGCGATATGTAGCAAACTGAGCATGCGCTGTGGTCACGTTTGCATGCTGGTGACCGCATGCGCATGCGTTTTAGTAACTTAATTTATTTAAAAAGTGTTAAATAAAAATTTTGAAATTTATGAATCTGTACAATATTTCTTATAATAACCCAACCTGAATCTTAGTTTTAAATAAAAAATTGTTTTGCATGAAAGTTGAAACTACCGATGTCTGTTTTACAGTGAAATTAACTTTCATCTTAATTTGCATGATACAAAGCACTTTCCACGTGAAGCGAGGTCCATCCCCATCCCACTTTCTCCACCCCCAGCGTACCCTCCCCCACAGATGTCTGCTTTGCAGCCAAATTAATTGTTATTTTAATTTACATGATACAGGGGGCTTTTTACGCGGAGCGAGGTCCACCCCCACCCCACCCTTTCCACCCCTACCCCCCCGCGCGGGGGGTGGGGGTGGAAAGGGTGGGGTGGGGGTGGACCTCGCTCCGCGTAAAAAGCCCCCTGTATCATGTAAATTAAAATAACAATTAATTTGGCTGCAAAGCAGACATCTGTGGGGGAGGGTACGCTGGGGGTGGAGAAAGTGGGATGGGGATGGACCTCGCTTCACGTGGAAAGTGCTTTGTATCATGCAAATTAAGATGAAAGTTAATTTCACTGTAAAACAGACATCGGTAGTTTCAACTTTCATGCAAAACAATTTTTTATTTAAAACTAAGATTCAGGTTGGGTTGGGTTAAAAAAAGGGTGGCGGGGGAGGGGCGAAGCCCCTCCCCTTTTTAAGCATTTACTTTCCGCACGATAACTTAATTAATTTATTCATTTATCACTGAATCACTTATATTGCTCTGTATTTATGTTTCAAATTCGCGCACTTTTTGTATGTGTGTGCCCATGGAGCATGCAAACGTGCCCAAAGCGCATGCTCAGTTTGCTACATAACGCCGAGATGACAGGTATCTTAACCTGTGCAATCGCCAACTTTAACACTTGATATCTCGATTCGCGGACCAGAGCGACACTTTTTCTTGCCAGATTCTTTCATTTTGAGTGAAAACGCGTCGAATGAGCCTAATTTCGTCAAAATCGGAGGTGCAGTGGGTATTCTTAACAATTACCACTCCCTGAATTAGCGTGCACTTAAAATGAAATAGATATATATTTGAAAGTTAGTAGTGAAAGCAAAAAGGAACGTTCCGGTGTAGTCTAGATGCAGGAATAGAAAACAAGCCTATGATCGACCCCCAGTATTGCACTCTACGTGCTTCATGCGTAATTCGGAGCGCAGCCTTTGATTGGTCAATTTGTAAAATTCTTTGTTTCAATTGGTTAATCAAACTTGGTTAATCACACTTCGAAGTATTTGTAGCATTAAGGGCCACTTGCACCAACGCCGATTAACTTAATCGCTGATTAGTCTATCGGAATTGACCAATAGTATTTGTCGTTAAGTAAAAACGATAGACTAATCAGCGATTAAGTTAATTGGCGTTGGTGAAAGTGGCCCTAAATGGACCACAGCTTATAGCGTTTTTCATTGAGAAAACTAGTGCGCATTGAATGTGCACTTGCTGCAGGTAATTGGGCGTTTCCGTTGGCACCGTCATCGCGCGAACCGAAACGTCCAATTGCCAGCGGCGAGTGCACACTCAGTGCGCACTAGTTTTCCCAATGAAAAACGCTATTAAATAACCTGTCATTAAAATTTTAAAACAAAATTAATAGAGTTTACACGTCTTGCGTGCATGCGCAACAAGTTTACGTAATGTTGCCGTCAGCTGATCCATTACAAAAAGAAATGTCAGTTATATGTCATCGCATGTTTTCACGTTTTTAATTGCGTTTAATTTATTTGTGACAGATTCGAAATGCGATAAGTATTTCTTGTAGATATAAAATCTGTATAATCCGTTTGAAGGATGAACGCATGTGGACGTCCGCTACGGAAAATATTTTTGAAATTGTAATCAGCATCACAATCAGCTATTAGAATTCCTAATCTTGACTTTGGAGTTCCATTTTGTGTTTTTACAATTTGAATTTTGATGGATGGCCGTAACGTCTAGAGACGAGTGTCAAATTATCTCAAACCTCATAGATACACGTTAATCCGTTCAGTCGATTCCGATTATATCGCGATGAGCCAACAAGCTATCCTAAAACTTTACAAAGGCATTTTAAGATACGGCGAAACTTTGAAATTTACGAACAAAAAGTATTTTCGGTACAGGATCCGGACAACTTTCAAGAATAATAAAAATCTGTCCGACGAGACGGCGATAAATTTCCAATTGAAGGTAATCAAGCTGTATGTCGGGACACGAGCTGTGTACTACTCATAACCTCTCATTGTTTCTAACCTATAAGTCACTTTTCAAGTTTCAATATTGACGAGTTTTTTAATTCGATTGATCAATCGTATTATATGCAGCTGCTTTGTTCTATAAAAGCAGCGCATAATGCGATTAATTGATAAATTAAAAAGCTCGTCCATTATGTTTTATAAGTATACTGTATAGCGAAGTGAAACAGAAGGTACATTGATCTAAAGAAAAAAATTAAGAGGTTTCTCACATTCAGATGTGAGTTAGCATCATTCATTATTTACTTAATTTTAAATTTAATAAACATGATATTACTAATTCTTATTCAACTTAGAGCTGTGTTATATTCAAAAATTTATTTGACGCACAGTTTAGTGAATTTAAAAAGGTATATAAAATCACACGAATAAATTTCAGCACTAAGATCTAGTTATGACCGTTAAAGGCACTTTGTTTATATTGTGTTTTCACATTTTCATTGAATAAGTTCTCTAAAAAAAAATTTAATATTTATTAAGTTACATTGAGTATATAATAATGAGATTAATTTTTTCATATTACTATCATGTTGCCCTTGTTTTTAATGAGGAAATAAATTTTTATTTTGTTTGTATATATTTTTATGTTAAAGATATGTTATTACTTTATACATATCAAGTGTGTAAAAAGTATATATATGTACACACAAAACAAAAATTTATTACATGATATTGATACATTAGATTTGCAATATTTATTTCGACAGCTGAAGAAGGCTTATAAAGTTGAAATGTCTTGTTCTTTTCAACATTATAATAAAGTATTTTAATATTACAACCTATTATTGCATGTTTTTTGTCTATTTTATTTTATCTTATATTTTGCATAATACAGGCTTAACTAGATTTTCTCTTCTAAAGTTTAACCTTTTGGAACTAAAGATAAATCTATTCTACTGTCAATTATAAAGCTTGAATTGGTATTTCTTTTTTTATATGAATGTTATTATGATTCTTTGAAATTAATTAGTTTTTTATTTAACATAAATTAAATCTCACAGATCAAGTGTTAGTAATTGTATTTCAGATTTAAACGTTAGCTCTAGGTAAATTTTGATTATATGTTATGTTATATAATACTAAAAGCTATTTGTTGATGATCCAGAACTAACATATCTTTTCTTTTTTCACAGAAGGGTATGAAATTCTTGGAAGCTAGGAAAGTGATATAGGTTGCGTTTTACTGCACAAGATATCGTATGAAAGCAAAAAGAGGAATCATGTTGATTAAATCCATATTGATTTGTCCAAAAATCCATAACAGCATTTATTCGTTGATCAACGAGTTTCTTTTGTCAAGTATCATGGTTCATTATGAAAACATACAAGTTCGCAACAAGTCGTTCAAACATTATCTCGATTATTCAAACGTTCCTAAGCTAAACGAGGCCGACCTTGAAGAGCAGTTTATCCGTGGCAGCGGTCCGGGTGGTCAAGCGACGAATAAAACGAACAATGCGGTCTTGTTGAAGCATAAGCCCACAGGGTTCATCGTCAAGTGCCATGAAACGAGAAGTCAGTGGGACAACAAGAAACGCGCGCGCGAAATTCTGATAACAAAGCTCGATAATTTATTGAACAAGGAACGCTCCATTGAAGCCCAGATACGTGCTCTTGAGGAAAAACAGCAAACGCGAAAAGAATACAAGAGAAAGAAGCGAGACGAAATGAAGAAAGCGTTTCGCGAACGCGAAGGCTTGACATGACGCAAGTTGGTTCAAATAAATTCCTCTAGAATGTAAACTAATTTTAGCTTTAAGGAATAAATAAAATTATAAATAGAAGATTGTCAATTTTTTAACTTAAAATGTATTGAAGAAAGCCAAAAGATTATTAATACTAATTACCAATTAAATTTATCAAAATTAATAAATTTACAAGTTCTGATTTTTATTTCCAATACAACAGTTGCATTTATTTTAGAATCGTAATTAAGTAACTAATTGCAGTGAATAATCTTTTGTCACCAACTGGTTAATTAGTTTTTAATTATATAATTAGAACAAAAAGAATACAGAATCTAAAATTTTGATAGAGTTAAATAAACTTGTTTGACACAATTTAATTTAAGATCACTTGGAATCACAAAAAGGTGCAATAAAATAACTTTTAATGGAAAATTTGCGTATCTTTAATAATAATTTCTCTTTTTGAACTCATGAGCGATTTACAACAATTGTTTGAAATGATGTATTTGGATACACTGGGGAATTGAAAATATAGAATATTACTTTTCAATAATATACATAATATAACAGAAATATATGTATGTGTGGTGTGTTGTGTATATGTGATTACAATGTTATAAAGCTGTCTGCAGTCTTGCGTACTCTATAATATATTCTAAATAATTATGATTTGAACGAAACGACTCATTAAAATGGTACAGATTTTTTGTTTTTACAGGAAACGATGAAAAAAGAAAAAAATAGAAAATAAGGAACGACATGGTACTAGTAAAAAGATGTAAATATTCTGTCTGCGAGAATACAATGACCGTATCTAAAGAATGTATACACAGTAGAATATACCGGGTGGGGAGTGTTAAAACTAACCACCTAAAAAAACGTTACTAAGTAGAATGGTATCACTAAAAAGATTTATGTATGTGTGGGTACATATGTGTATGTGTATGTGTGTGTGTGTGTGTGTGTGTGTGTTATATATATATATATATATATATATATATATATATATATACATACATATGCATATATACATACATACACACTTGCATACAAATATACATATATACATACATATATATGTATATATGTATGTGTGTGTGTGTGTGTGTGTGTGTGCGTGTGTGTGTGCGCGCGTGCGTGTGTATAATACTATGATGCAATGTTAAATACTATTCTACGTACACAAATATTTTTATACACAATGTACACTGCAGCTTGACGAGATATCGGATCGTGAGATCGACAACTGACCACCATCATTGAAATCTAAGCCGAAGTACAGCCTCTTTCTTCTGCATTTTCGTTCTCCAGGTCTTCAGCTGTTCTTCAACCACCGTCCAAAGTGTCCGCGGCTGGACTTGACACGTTTTCTCGGCGGCTTGGGGTTCGATCGTGGCGAACTGCCGGAACTTCTTAATCGTCGGTTGCTCGCTACCGTCACCGTTGACAGTATATTATGATCCATGTCCACTTGGTCATCGAGCTTCATCATTCGTACAACTGGTTGAAATTCAATGCTTGAACGACGCTGCTCAAGCTCAGTGGATGATATTATCGACGGACTAATGCGTTCTGACAAGGCGCATTGATCCATCATCGAATCAGACGACTCCTGAATATTGTCCGATGACGAAATGGCTTCGCTTTTGCGTTTTACACCGCGCATCCCTGGTGACTGTTTCTTATTACACGTAATACTCAAATAGGCATCCTTTTTACAATTCTCGTTTTCATATACCATTCCGACGCGATCGGGCGACGACAGATTGGTATTATTGCGAACCGTTCTCGACTGACGTTTTTTGGAGTAAATCCGTTTTCGTGAGCCCATTCGACCGCGCCTCGTTGTGGCAAACACGATACCACGACGACGTTTCAACAATTCTCCCGTGTCAGACGAGTTTTCCTCGCAGGTGCCGCCGCGCAATTGCCGCTTCGACGACAACTCGGAACTAGAATTGTGGTGTTTCTTAGGAACTATACCGGTTTCCTCCTTTCTACACTGCAACTGTAGATTGTTCTGATTCTCGATCTCCGTATCCCGCGACTCGCAGCCATCGGCATTGCTGACATGCTCGCGTTGTCGTTGCTTCCTGATGGATGATGTCTTGGTGACCAAATTCGAGACTAAATTCTCGGTAACTGCATTGACATCCTTTCTGCTAAACAGATTTTTCTGATTTTCATGATTCTCATCGTTGCCTGAATCCGAAAGATCTTTTCTACATAAATAATCTTTGCTCGACAGATAAGTAGTGTTCATTGGCCCATCATCGCATACATTTTCCGAGACAGACTCCATGTAGTTGTTCGTATTTGCCAATAGGCCCGTGTTGTCACTGTTAACAGCCTCTACACTTCTGTCCCTTTTCGCGAGTGCCTCGTGATACGATTTATGAGACATTGCGCAAGTTTCTAAAGTGTTGTTCCTCTGACTGGCACTTAATCGTTCTGCAGCCATCGGCAACACGATGTTCATCGACGTTGTTACTGCGTGAGAATCAGCTTCCAATGATCTGTTGGATGTATCCAACATGTGACATCTGGTAAAACTGCTGTCAGGATAGAGCCTTTTCTCCATCAACGATTCCCGATCGCAGTCTGTCAAGATCTTGCTATTCACTTGTATTTTCTTTTTCATTTTGTTACCAACCGGCCAACCAGTCCGATTTTTTCTTCGTTTCCGTCGTTTTAGCGGAATGTCCACGTTTATCTCACCACATTCCGAGCTAGCACACGATGAGTTGTTCTCCAGACAGTTAGTAATGTCCTGACAGTTGTCGAGCAACTCAAGCAAATTTAGTGGTGCGCCCTTCGTTTCACAGAACCCATCGGTTTGTGCCAAATCCAAATCAGGCTCAAACGAGTCGTCCAACTCGGTCATACCTTTTGCACTCAACATCTCGTCGATCGTTTTTGTTATCTCTTTTATTTCCTCGTCTATATCTAATTTGAGATCTGACTTTTTCGAGGCTTGTTCGAGCCTCGGTGTGTTGACGCGCGATCTGGCCGGCGGCGATTCTTCTATCGTAGATAGAGTCGATTGCTGTTCCCTTTTGCGAATTATGGTAGACATAATAGCCAAAGTGGATGCATGGCAACGCGGACTCTTCCTCGGCGAGCGTCCCATGCATCCTATACCACGGCCACGACCCCTTCTTCTGCCATTTTCGATTCTGTTCTGTGCCTTCATCAGCGTCTCATGAAAGTTTTCAATCTCGTACGGTAAGAGAAACGGCTTCATTGCATCGCATTCGCTGAAGCAATGCCAAAACTCGGAACCTGTATCTTGACGCTGATACGTTTGATACCACGGTTCGGACATAGGTACCGACTCAAAGGAGAATTGCATCTTTTCGATCTCTGCTGATGGCTTGGACGGATAAATTTTCTCGACAACGCCATCGGCCTGCAATTTGCGATCTTCCGGTTCATTTGTCAGTTTCTTCACCGTGCCATGTTCTTTACCATCATCCACGGCAGTGTCTTTGATTCCAGTTATGGGAGCTTGGTACCTTAGTCTACTACCAGGCGTTTCAAACTTGTAGTAATCAGTATTGTCCTTGATGAATGCTTCAGCCTGCGTGCGTCTTCTTTTTCTTGCTCTACTCACGTTTACAGAATCCTGCGAGTCCTCTTCAATAATTTCCTGTTTAATAGGACTGGAATTTAACGACAAATTCGATGACATGGATGAATTAATAGTTCCGTGAGCCTCGCTATCCGTGTCTCTTGGCAATACGCTACTCTGTTCACAATCACTGGTTTGCTCGCTGGAATCGTCTCGTTTTGGTTCACCGAACATGAAGGATTCTGCCTCGTCGCTCAGCAATGATAATTCGGACTTTCTTACGCGCTTAAACCGCACTACCACTGGCTTTTCGTTGGACGGTGTCTCCTTCTCCTCGCCCTCACAATCTTTCGATGTGTGTTGGAAATTGCCGCTTGGAACCGCACTCGATCGCAACTTATTACCCAACACTTCCACTTTGTAATAGGCACGATTGTCCTCTATTAAACGTTCTTCCACCGATAATCGGTGTCGATATCGACCTCTGATATTCCTGCCCCTTCGATTCACGCGCGGATGTTTGAGCTTCATGTGCCGAGTATTCTCACCTTGTAACGTTTGCAAGTCCTTTTGTTCGCTTTTGTTATGTCCGTTACAAACAATCTCGTTCGTATTATTCAACGAAAGTTTTCTCGCATCTATCGCCACTTTTTCCGCTTGCAACGTACAATTGTCTCTCTGAAATGGATCGTCTTTGCAACTTCCAACAACGTAATTACTATCGACTATAATCTCTTTTATTCTACACTCCAAAACGCCCGCATTTTCATCACCGTTACATTTATTTTTGCTATTGAAATAATCTGGATCCTCCGATACATGATGCGAATTTATAATACCGTTTTGCGCATTTCTATGTACGATCACCGATTGCAATTTTGGTGGATCCAGATTACTGTGTTTATTATTGATATTATCTTCCTTACTGTTATAAAATTCGATATTGTTTGAGAACGGTTTGATTTTGTAGTCTTCCTGCTTAGAATCGTTCAAGATATCTTCTGTATACTTCTCGTCCGGCTCATCTTCTTCGATCCAGATAGTACCTTTTGAACGCTTTTTGATGGTAAAACCTTCTAATTTATCATACAATTTCTCATTCTTGTCAACCTCGTGCCATGGACTGCCCTTAGACCTGAGGAGATGTCCACTTTCGTGTTTTGTACGAGTACGTAGATTATGCGGTGAGCTTAACTTTAAATTAAGGTTCCTGCGTGCACCATTTACCATTTTTATTTCGTCAACAGTGAAGTTACTTAAAGTCTTGGTGTTCTTGTTAACTTTCTCCTCGGGCAGCACTATGTTATGAAGATTGCCATTTCCATTGGGGAATAAGTCGCAGCCTTTCCTACAAAGTAATGAATATAAATTGTTGGTGAAGTGAAAACAATAACTCTTTACACATTATGTTGCAAATGTGAATAATTTCTATGTTTAATAAATGCTAAATCAATATAAAACGATATAATCAATGTCCGCTTACAACGGGGTTATGTTTCGAGACTGTGATCGTAAATCAAATAGTATTTATATTTTTTTAATAAATAAAACATTCATGCAAAATAATTATTTTATTACTAAAACTATAAATCTTGGTTTAGAAAATAATAAAACAAAATTTTTTTTAAGATTACTGTTATATAATTTTTAATATATTTGTTATTATAAAATCCCAATTAATATTTAATTTGGATCACTAATTAATCAATTTTTAATTTACTCCATTTTTAATTAATACTATGCTGGTCGTAAGTGCAAAAATTTGTAATTAGAAAGATATTCTATATATATACGCACGCACGCACGCACGCACGCACGCACGCACGCACGCACGCACGCACGCACGCACGCACGCACTATGTTAAACGTAATAAAATTAAATTTAAAAAGACAATTTATAGAAGATTTTATTTGCGAATACTTACTCGATATCCTTTGTTCTATTTAATTTTAAGAACGCTTCCACATTGGCGCCTGCATTGATTAACGTGTCCAATGACAAAAAATTGTCATCATTCCCCACAAAATTCAGATGCTGCTCACTTTGCACATGCTTCGTTAAATCGTTATATTGAATACGACAAAGTTCGCAATAGCCAGAGACTAATTGTTCCGTTCTGCGAGTACGTGCAGCGGTGGCACGAGGTCTTCGAGTCATTTCTTTACCCTGTCCATACAAAAAAAAATTGTCCATTGATCTTTTTGACGTAGAAATATGATAAAATGATTGTATTGCTTATCAATATATTATGTTTCATGCAATAGCAAATAATGCACCTCCGCCTTATTTATAGATTCAATATTCCTCTTATTCTCTTTGACCTCTTTGTTTGTCAATTTGTTTTCTCTCGTTTCCTGCTTCTTTGTGTCAAAAGGACACGAACCAGGATCACCGTCGAAATTTAACGTGGGCCACGACGATAATTCCAGAAATACAGGCCTGGTAGTTCTATAGATAGAAATGTAACATGTGAGATAATTTCATAAGTGGGAAGACAGATTGTATTCAGAGTGTGTATTCAAATTTTGTAAATAAATTCTCCGAAAATGATCAAATTTTTCAAGAATTTCAAAATTCCAGATAAAAGAATTATTTTAATGCAGTTTTAAAATAAATTTACATGTACTTTTTAATATTCTTTAGTCATATAATCACAAAGAAGCTATTTAAGATTTAAATGTTAAATTGGAGATTGAATTAGAAAGAAATATGAATTAAATGATGTATAGCGATCAGTCTACAATACATTGATCTCGTTTACATCAGATAGAAATATATACATCACTGGACAGAAAATATAAAAAATAATTATCAAAAAAAGATAAAATAAAATTTAAAAGTAAAATTTCAAGAATTTCTCCGAGTATCAATAAAATCGTATAAAAATCCAGTATTTTTAAAGATAAAAACAAAACCTCTTGAAAAATCCAGATTCTGGTAGTACATATCCTGATGTATGTAAAATTAACCCTCAGCTGATACACTATATTGGATTCGATATTTTGCCACACATGGATGTACCACACCCAATCATTTTCAATTGCTTATATCTCGATACGTAATGCATAAAATTTGAACCATTTTTTTTTAATCGATACCCAGAAGGTGAAGATTTTAAATAGGTGCAAAAATCGAGAAATTACATATATTAAAAATATTCAGAAGAAAAGGAATGAATGATTTATGAATGCTAAGCATTTTTGTAAACAGTTTTAGTGTACATTACCCACTGTGTCAGTTAAGAGTTAAAGAACATAAATTGCATAAGTATCATCAGCAATAATTACCTGTAAATAGAGTCAAATTTTACGTATGGTCTTTTCAAAAGCTTGACTCTCGTCAAGCTATGCTGATTGTTTTGCTTTAAGTTAGAATTATTCTTAACAGATTCATAGATCTTGTCAAGCCAAGCCTGAAATTTATCTGTCGTCCAAATAGGAATTTTCCAAGTGTGGGCGTTGTTTAGTGGATCCACGGAACACTGTTGTGGTTGTGTCAGAGCACGTTCCAACATTGCATCCACCCGCGATTTCTGTCAAGTTTAAAAATAATTTCAAAATTATTGTATCATTGCACTAATTGCAATGATTTGCGAAACTTTTACTATACTATAGTAAGAAATTTTCTACATAAAATTTCATAAAAGTCAAAGTAAAAGAATACACAATAACAAAGTGACAAAGATTATTAATTTTTTACAATCAAGATAACAGCATTGAACATAATTTTTATGTGATGCATTGTAAGCTTAGCACAACATATCTTACTTTCATCTTTCATACTTACAGATCTTTGGGTAGTTTGACCCCGCAGAGTAGAATTGGACGAGGGGCATTCAGAACTTAGCAATGGTGTTGGGGGTGTAGGAGTTGGTACTTCAATGCTTTTCAGTGAACGGGGTCCTCCACTGCCACCACTGACGTAAGCCCATCTATGTTTCTCCAAGTTTGTATGACCTGCCTTATCTATTCTATCACTGGCTACAAGATTCACACTGCGTACTAAAAACAATTCAACCACCTAAAAACAAAGAATGTCAAGTTGAAAGAACAGTTGAGCAAGATGCAAACGAGAGATGCAAAGCTGGCAAAAGCAAATGAATAAGCACATCACACAAACGCACAATTTAAATTCAAGTAATCAACTAACACATTGGATCACAATCTTTCCACACGAAATTCGGAACTTCTCCCTTAGTTTCTTGGGCTCCTTTAACACACGGGCAAAGAAGACCGCGATCCGTCGGATTGAATGAGTCCGCGATTAAGCTGTCGCTCCAGATGTCTCGCGAGCAAGCGTGCGTACGTATGTGCGTGCGTGCGACAGAGACAGTTCAACTTTCGAGGAAGTTAATCGTTTGCGCAACGAGCAAAGCGTCGTCGAGCGCGTACAGTGCACACGTACGCGTGCACGTACGTGTGCGAGTGTGATGCGCGAGCAAGTCTAGCAGTTTGGGACTCGCTCACATTATGCGTTATGCTGATTTCGCGGCTTTCCTCGGGCGACCGCGATGGCAGTACAGCGATGGTAAGGATGGCAGTGGCGTTGACGATGGGGATCGGCCGTTACACAGAGAGAGCGATTCGGCGCGCATGCCGCCACGATTGGTCTTCACGTAGCGGACGCCGCAACTTGTCGCTCGCTACTGGCGCCCGCATAGCGTTGTTCTAATAATATGACGCGACGCGTCGACCGCCAGCTGTCCCTCGTCCAACGCACTGGGAGAGGAGACACGTGGAGCGCTCTCCGGCGTGAACGGCGACGGCGCATTCGACGCGGTAAAGTATGCGAGAATGCGCCCTCGAGTGTGCTTACTATTGCGCGAGAGAGTTATCTGTTAACTGTCGCTTTGCTTCGATTCGACAGCGGTTCCGTCGATTCGCGTGGCGCGACAAGGACGCGCGATCTATGCCAAGCACATTGGGACACGCCGCGTTGACGACGCGCGACAAAGAGACGTCCCAGCAAACAGACGAGTGGTTAGGAAGACGGCCCAAGGACGACCGGGTACAAAGACCCACGGAGACGAGACGCGACGCCACTCAACTCCACACTCCACTCGCAGTTCCTGCGTCCTGCGACTGCTAGCACTGCTGTCCGCGGTGGACAACTGTCACGCACAAAATGGCTATTCGCCGTTAGCAGCTTGGCACGAGGGCCTGGAGACGGCGCGCGCGTCCACTCCCCTCGCGCCCGACGTCGACGACGAGGATACGCGTACGACTCCCATCATCCGTTCGCGTCGTCAACCGTCAGCTATGCCGCGCGCGCGACGTCGCCACATCGTTTTTTCCCGTCCGCTCGTCCGGACCGAATTTCGCTTTTCGAAATTTTCGCGCACATACACACGCGCGCGCGTACACACACACATACACGCGCGCGCGCGCGCATATGTAGCGGATAAAGGGGCACACGGATAATGACTTCGCGCGCGATCACTCAGATGGCGCGATGCACGCCGGTTTCGCGCTATTTGTTTGTCAACAGACGGCAGCGATGATGATAAGGATGACGATTACGACGACGGATCTGCAACAACTCGATGGCGTGATTTGACAGCTGCTCTATTAATAGGCCATTGCGAGGCGACTTCGTACTTTCTTCCGCTCCGTTTTGCTTCGCGCCGCGAAGTATTTGATTTGTTTGTTCCGTTAAATCGTTGAAAGTTAAGAGAATAAGAATGGTTTGGAGTAACGGTATTGCATTTCCATACTATCGCTGTGTACATACATGTTAAATTAATTAAAAATGGTCTATTAAAATATACATTTATAATACACGGGAATTTTTTTACGCCTTTTGAGCATGCTATATTAATCACAAATTTTTTTTCTCTATTAACCTCTCTACATTTCTAATTTTTTTGTATCTTTCAAAAAAGAACTCGCAAACATTACGCTGCAAAATAACGAGCATAGAGAATATCCTATCCTTCATGCGCGCGAACGTCCGATACGTGACGTGAATTTGCTTCTCGTTTATATCTTTTTCCTTTTGCCTCCCTCAAAGCTTTTCAAAGTCTCGAGTTTTGCGCATCTCTCTGAAGATGGCGCGAAACGCGAGGTTGGCCGCAGGAATTGTTTGTCAACAGAAAAATTGTTCGGTCGGGGTCGTGTCCGTTGAAACGCGGCTAACGTCGCATCGTCGCTAAAGTGACGCAAATGTTGCAGAGAACGGCTTGAATTTAGGGCGTAGCCCCTGCATGCGCGGCGCGGCGCGGCCTCGCGCGAAAAGATGCGGCCGGCGCTGACGCACGGAAACCCGCTTCCTCACGCGCATCGCTTGGTCACGTTCGCGAGGGTCAGCCTCGCGCGCGAGTGTCCACCTCCTCTCTAGCCGCACGCTTCTCCGAATTCATTTCGCGCGTTTTGAGTGGACGAGTATTGCCTCCGGAGAAAAAGAAGAAAAGGGAGAAAAAAGAACGAAAGAGTGCGGAAGTCGCAGTTGAAGACAACTTCACAGCAATGATTTGTACGATTCGTGAGGATCACATGATCGGGGCGAATAGGCTAATATTTGTGTAGAAAATTTTTTATCCTGGAGAATACGCACGTAACACTGTTGTATATGATACATGTTAAAAATGCTATGTATTTGGAGCACTATAAAGATTGCGGGGAGTCAATCGAATGTCAAAGAAGTTATAGCGCAACTTTAGCATAACAAGCAAGCGTATCTTTTGCCATTAAAGATTGTCATTACATATTGTTGCGACCTAGTTACAAAATAGAAGTAAAAATAAAACGGCAATCGTGATTATCTTCCGAGGCAAAAATAAAATAGTTGCGGTCTCTCGACAATTTTCTTTACATTGTAAACATTCTTTAATGAAGTATATTATTTCTGTATTGATATTACAATTATACTACTGCGTACATATAATGAAAAAAATGACTTCCTTTTGATTGTTAAAAATGTTCGTAACTAACCTCAATAATTTTAGAATCTAAAAGGTAAATTTAATCTGTCAAAAAACAAATTCGGGAGTCATACTGTTGAGATTCACGTTAGCGAGTGTCTTATAAGATCCATATGTGGAACTTTTCAGGAGCGAGTTTGTCATGTTTGCTAATAGCACGCGTACTCAGTAATATCATATAGTAACGAGGTCGATTTGAATAGTTGGAGAGCGCATCGTTCGCAAGAGACTGAGATTCGAATTCTTTCCCTTTACACGCGCGCACGCGTGCGTGGTGTGTGTGTGTGTGTGTGTGTGTGTGTACATACGTTGCGCTCACTATAGCGGAGCAAGCAGACGTTATGTTGAAGCGGCCGTAGGCATAGTGATCGAAAATGGCGGGAAGAGAACAACGAGGGGAGAGAAAGAGGGAGAGGAGGCGAGCATGAAGAGAAGGAAGGGGGAAGGAGGAGAGAACAGAGAAAGAAGCA
This sequence comes from Solenopsis invicta, assembly GCF_016802725.1. Lineage (NCBI taxonomy): Eukaryota > Metazoa > Arthropoda > Insecta > Hymenoptera > Formicidae > Solenopsis > Solenopsis invicta. The sequence goes on along the minus strand of NC_052664.1, from coordinate 9,300,498 downwards.
GGTAGAGAAAGTGAGAGAGGGGCTCACACACTTGCCCGAAATACACTAAAACGTTCTGACAAATCGATAAGCGGCGAGGAACGAAGCGGGAAACGCAGGCTGTGGGCTACTCTAACGCAGCATCGCACAAGCAGGAGATGAAATGCAACTCACACCACCCAACTCCCTGATCTGTGCCTCTAGCTTGGTCGCGACGGCATGGTTCTTTATGTCCAAATAGAACGACTTGTCTTCCAGAGGTTGCGGGCCCTTTCGTATACGAATATCTACAAAAAAAGTTTCCAAACCTTACTCATTTTTACTTTGCAATTAATGTGACAAACGATTGTTTGTCACATCCCTAGACGCGCCGAGGTGCGACAAAAGGATGCTTTTTGATTCAAATAAATTTATTGAGATGTATAGATTGACATGTATACATTAAAAACGTTTTTCATTGATTTTTCTTTTATTGAGGGAAGCATTTACTTATTGTATCTTAGATTCTGTCTTGCATTCGTACCAACCGCTGTACAAATCACATGATACAGACAAATTGGTGCAGTCTTTAATTAAACAATAACCATCCTGAGAATGTTATCAGATGAGATATACAAAATGAATTATTACTATTTGCGCTATACAGCAAAGAAACGCTGGTGATCGCTCAGAGTACTCGCTCTAACATTAGCAAGGTTTCCATAATTCGCATATAGCGTCCAAACTAGAACTCGGAAAGCATTTTTGGTATTCTGTAAAACTCGAGTTTCTCAGCGACAGCACATGTATCGTCTCTTCGCCGACGATTGATCCAAACACTCTCAGTGATCACTGATCAGTCCCTCGGCATGTGCTTGTATACGTATGTTTGAGTAGAGATAGACACGCAAAACGCGTGTGAACCAGACGTGCAAACATCTCTATGCGATATCCATTAACGGTCGGCGTGAGTTATTGTGCAACGCGGAATTACGCGCACTCCTCGAAAACTTACCTGGCGTTCGTCGCGGATCAAACTTGTTCTCTCTCGATGGTTGTCTGAGTTGCTGTTGCTGCTGATATTGATGCTTGGATGGCGATACCATTCCTATGCAATGATGATGCAGCGCCGTACGACGTACCGCAACGATGTTATCCCTGACTCACTTTCGTTCCTCGTCCTCGTCGTCGTCGGCAGCGGCGGCGGCGGCGCACTTCCCATTCTCATCGACACGCCGAGTAACGTCGCAGAGGCGCGGTCGCATGCTCCGTCTCTCGTTCGTCTCTCACTCGCTCGCTCGCTCGCTCGCTCGCTCGCTCACGCACTCACTCTTTCTCTCTCTCTCTTTTTCTCTGTTTCTTTTTCTGTCGCTTTCGTTTGTGAAAATGCGTGTCACAATTGTGCACCTAAATCAAAAAGATGTTCTATTGCTACTATCAAACTACGTGTTGCCGACCAACGCAATCAAATCGCATTGTCGGCCAACGTAAAACTGCAAAAGTTCAAATCACTCGCTCACACCTCCAGGCTTTTTCAAACCTCGACACTGTAAACTGAAATCACACACGCTGAAATTAGCGGCAAGAACGGGCGGTGACGAACACGAATGACAAGCGCTGCCGGGCGTATTGTATGTATGTGCCAGGAAGTAGAATAAGGAGACCGAACTTTGGGTAGCAAAAGTGGATCCGAATCCCGTCGTAAAAATGAGTTCAGGATTTGGTCACTTGCGTCGCATGATCGTTAGTACTACCGTTTCTATTGGTTAAGAGCCTCTTCACCAATCTAGGTTAGAGCTAACCGAGAGGTTAGTCCATTGGAGTTGATCAATCGCATTGCCTATTGTGTAAAATAACAAATGCGATTGGTCAATATCAATGGACTAACCGATTGGTTAAATTGTTGTAATAGGCTTTCTACAATAAACTATTAAGGCTGCGACACAGGCTTTTGCATAGCTGCATAACCGTAGGCATAAAGAAACTGATTGGTCTATTTCCTCATGCATGTGATAACGGACCAATCAACTTCCTTATGCATAAGGATATGCAGCTATGCAAAAGCCTGTGCTGTGGCCTTTAAAGGGCCTCGCACATGAAATGCATAACATAACATAAGCACAACATAAGATCGACGGACCAATGAAAATGTAATGTAAATTAATATGACGACTTTATGCTGGATGCTCATTGGCCCATCGGTCTTATGTTGTACTTATGTTATGTTATGCATTTCATGTGTGAGCCCCTTAAGGGCCTTGCACATGAAATGCGTAACATAACATAAGCATAACATAGGCCTAGTTTACACCGAGCACTTGAGGGTGCCGTCACATGGGGCATAACTTGCGTAAGCGTAACTTGTGCCGACCAATGATATCGTTTTACTGGAACATTAGCTTCTGCCTAGTTACTTTACGCTTTTTACGTTATTATTGTTACGTCGAATCCAATTTCCTGCGTAAGAAACTTTGTATACATGTAGTAATACATGTATTGGTAACACATATATTACTTAAATAAGCAGAACAAAATTAAAAGATAGATAATGATATCAGGGTAAATTAAGAAACAGTTTTATAACAAATTTATTATTTATAAAAGCTATTCTGTAATAACATTCTGTCATATCCAACCTTCTTGCGATATGTTGATACAAAATTTTAAGGTTATAGTTGTACATTAATAGATATGTCCGTGTTGCTTGAATTTCTTGCATGTAAAATGTTTTCTTTTCTTAAATGCGTAACATATATTTATTTCGTTTTAAATACATAAATTTTTGAAAATTACAAGTAAGAGGAATGTATGCCCGCACAGGTTAGATTCGCACTTAGATGATTCACACATACTAGTGTGCAGAGTATCAGTTCCACATGAAGCGTACTTTCCGAGACGCGTAAATTACAAAAACCAATCGTAAATTTGTTTAGCATTTCTGTTAGAGAGTACAAGAGAAATCCTAATCAGCAATGGGTTGCATTAGATACGCATTTCTTGAAATTCCGTGAAATACGCATGTGAAGAAGGCTTTTAAAATGGCATAACGTATTTTAGAAATTACTAGAATACGCAAATTACGCTACGCAAGTTACGCCCCATGGCCTAGTTCACACCGAGCACTTGTAATGCGTACTAACTAGTAATTTTCTATTAAAATATCTTAATTTCGCCAATAAATTTAAAAAATAGTATATTAAGTTGGTACAATCGTCGAAAGTAAGATAAATTAATAGAAAGTTACGAGTTAGTACGCGTATCAAGTGCTTGGTGTAAACTAGGCCTATTTTAATTTCGGTAATGAATTTAAAGAATAATATACAAAACTGGTATAATATGAATCGAGATAATTAAATATACGTATCATATATACACGCATTGTCGAAAATAAGATATCTTAATTGAAAATTACGAGTTGGTACGCGTATTAAGTGTAATTCGGTGTAAACTAGGCCATAAGACCAATGGACCAATGAGCATCCAGCATAAAGTCGCCATATTGATTTACATAAAATGCATAACATTTTTATTGATGCACATAAAATGCATAACATTTTTATTGGTCCGTCGGTTTTATGTTGTGCTTATGCTCTGTTATGCATTTCACGTGCGAGGCCCTTTAAGGCCGCGGCACAAGTTTCTGCAGAGCTGCTTAACCGTGCATATGGAAATTAATTGGTCCGTTAACACATGCATAAGGAAATGGACCAATCAATTTCTTTATGCATACGGTTATACAGCTATGCAAAAGCTTGTGACGCGGCCTTTAAAGAGCCTTGCACATAAAATGCATAACAAAGCATAAGCATAGCATAAGGCCTCTGGACCAATGAGAATTTTATGTAAAACAATATGGCGACTGTATGCTGGATGCTCATTGGCTCATTGGTCTTATGTTGTGCTGATGTTATGTTATGCATTTCATGTGCAAGGCCCTTTATAACCTTAAGACAAGTTTTATGACTTAAGTCTTTAGAAAGGCACAATGACTGTTTTGTCTCAAGTCTTTAAATAAAGGAAATTGTTTTATCTGTGACTTGTAAGATTAATACTTGTGTTATTATACTTTTTATTATAATTATATAATTACTACCTCACTTAATTATTTTATTTATATAAAATATTTATATTATAAATATATATTGTTATGTAACAAATATAAGTGTTAACATTTTTAGAAAAGAGATAAGATTAGATTTAGGTTAAATAAATTAACAAGAATAGAATTAATATTAAAATATTAATATTATTTATTATTACATAACATTATGTTGGGCTGTGCATACACATACATACATTAATATATTATAGTAATATATAAAATTAAATAGATTTTACAGGAAAAAGTTGTAAATTTTATGTATTAAATGATGGGAAATAAAATATTTTGATCAATTATTTCATGTATGTACACCCAAGGACTTTGATTCTGTACATGGAAAAATTTTTCAAACTGGGAAGTCACCACTTTCTACATGCTTGCAGTTCATGATTAATGAAACAACTAGAGCTTATTGGTCGTTACGTTAATCATGAACTGTAAGTATGTAGAAAGATAGCGACTTCTCAATTTGGAAAATTTCTTCATGGACAGAATCAAAGTCCTTGGGTGTACACCCAGCGTATTTGATTCTGTCCATGGGGAAATTTTCTAAACTGAGAAGTCGTTATCTTTCTACATACTAGGATTAGCGTAACGATCAATAGACTCTAATCGTTACATTGGGTGTTTACGATAACTAATCGGATCTCGGATTGGATTGAACAACGGTACTCAACGTAGGTATAGAAAATTTCCCTAGGCTAATCGGATTGACGATTGCTGTCTCAAATGTAATCCGATTGATGACGAAAGCGTGGAGACCAAAAAGGGGGTGCGCAAGATTGGACACCGCACGATTGGACACCACCACTCACAACGGCCGATGCCTAGAGTTTTTCCGTTGGTTTGGTTAGATAAGTCAATATAATTGGTTGGTATCCAATTGTGTTGTGTCCAAAAGAGTGTCACCCCCAAAAAGCATGCTTTAAAAGTAAATCTCTTTATTTTTTAAAATAATAACACAAAAAATCAAAGATAAAGTTAAAAAGGATGATTTGAATTTAGATTTATTGTAATGTTTTTTTGTCTAAACACTGGATTTCGTTTAAATTTCTGTTTGTAAAAATTAATTAATCTATTCTAAAGTTTGTGGTTATATCGGAAACAAATCAAAATTAATAAAATAATTATTAATTATTAGGTACATATTAAAGCATATAATATTTCAAGCATATCATATAGAATTCCTGTTTACTATAAACTTAGTAAAAATAATTTTGAAGTTATTCAACTTCAAATCAATCGGATTACATTATACATTAATCAATATTAATTTATATGTTAAAAATCAATAATGTCTCTGAAAATGTTTTTTTTTATTCTTTTCCAGATCGTAAATAAACTTCAACTCCAAGAATAAATAAAAATTACTGGAAAATGGATTGACATGAAAAGAGCATTATTGAACAGTATCAATTTGTGCTAACTTAAAATGTGTAAAATCTGCTATTCTTTGTTAGTTGTTCATTAGAGAGTAATAATATAAGAATATACATAAATAAAATTAAAATAATTGTATGCATATATGATGCGTATATTCCATTTTTATATTGTTACTCTCTAATAAACAATTAATAAAGAAAAGTAGATTTTACAAATTTTAAGTTAGCATAAATTGATATTGTTCAATAATGCTCTCTTCATATAAATCCATTTTCCAGTAATTTTTATTTATTCATAGAATTGAAGTTTATTTACGATCTGGAAAAGAATAAAAAGAACATTTTTAGAAACATTATTGATTTTTAACATATAAATTAATATTGATTAATGTGTAATGTAGTTGAATAATTTCAAAGTTATTTTTACTAAGTTTATAATAAACAGGAATTCTATATGACATGCTTGAAATATTATATGCTTTAATATGTACCTAACAATTAATAATTGTTTTATTAATTTTGATTTGTTTCCGATATAACCACAAACTTTAGAATAGATTAATTAATTTTTACAAAGAAATTTAAACGAAATCCAGTGTTTAGACAAAAAAAATTACAATAAATCTAAATTCAAATCATTCTTTTTAACTTTATCTTTGATTTTTTGTGTTATTATTTAAAAAAATAAAGAGACTAAAGCCTGCCGCAGACGATACGTTTTTTCTTACGGGATTGCTTACGTGCTCCTATACTGGCAGTCTTACGTGCTCCCGTACTGGAAATGGGTAGCTTACGGGCTACGCTACTGGCTCGCGTACTGGATTTTCGTAATAGATCATGTCCTATTTTTCTTACGTGATTCTGTACTGGTTGTGAAAGCCAATCAGGACGCAGTCTGTATAGGTTATACTGGGTTATACCAGGTTATACTGTCGAAGTGTTGCAAAGTTCAAACGTGAATTCACTTCGCAAACATGACGTCGTGCAAAAATGAAAGACTTCAAAATAGTCCAAAAAAAGTATTTTATGTTTAATAGAGGCCTACTAATAGGAACCATGTTTATATGCGATAAACACACCAAATTACCATAATAAGTACAGTAAAAGTAAGGCATTAAAGAATGTATTGACTGTCGACTCCATAAACGTCGGCGATATTTATTTTGTTGTCGCAATTTTTCAATAATTAAAAATAATGCAATAGCAATTTTACGACAATGTACAACTGTTGCAATAATTTCATCCATCTCATCTATCTCATCCATATTTAAGCGTGCCGCTTCTATGAAACAAATTTCAGTTGCTCAGCCCGTACGAAAACTCACACCGTGTGAAGCCACGGCCAGTAGCACTGCCAGTACCATTGCCCGTACGGTAGCAAGTAAGAAAATCCAGTTAGAAATCCAGTAAGAAAAAACGTATCGTCTGCGGCAGGCTTTAGTTTAGAAAATTTCCCCATGAACAGAATCAAATTCCATGGGTGTACAGTCGTGTTCATTATAGTTGCGACACTTTTTCTTAGATGCGTTCCTGAACGCGCAACTATAACGAGAGCTGAAAACATGATTGGTTCTTACTTGTGGATCCAACCAATTACGTTTGCCGCTCGATGAGCAAGGCTACATTCCAAAAACCATCAAAGAAAAAGTGTCGCAACTATAATGAACATGACTGTACACCCAAGGACTTTGATTCTGTCCATGGGGAAATTTTTCAAACTGAGAAGTCGCTATATTTCTACATACTTACAGTTCATGATTAACGTAACGACCAATAAGCTCTAGTCGTTTCATTAATCATGAACTGCGAGTATGTAGAAAGTGGTGACTTCTTAGTTTAGAAAATTTCCCCATGGACAGAATCAAAGTCCTTGGGTGTACACGGGTGACACTCTTTTGGACACAGCACGATTGGACACCAACCAATCATCTTGACTTATCTAACCAAACCAACGGAAAAACTCTAGGCATCGGCCGCTGTGAGTGGTGGTGTCCAATCGTGCGGTGTCCAATCGTGCGCACCCCGGTGTACACCTAAGGACTTTGATTCTGTCCATGGAGAAATTTTTCAAACTGAGAAGTCGCTATCTTTCTACATGCTTACAGTTCATGATTAACGTAACAACCAATAATTTCTAGTTGTTTTATTAATCGTGAACTGCGAGTATGTAGAAAGTGGTGACTAGAGTCCTATATAAAGAGAGAAGCGACATTGATGTCCGAAGCTCTGATTGGTAATCTGATTGATACTTGATTGGCTAAGCGAGCACCCATATTGTGAACACAGCTGTTGCAGAATGATACGAATGGTGTTTGATGACGTTAGAGCTGTCCCAAAATGGCGGTGGAGCACTCAATTGGATACTGAAGGTTGTGGTGGGGGTTTGATGTCGCTTCTCTCTTTATATAGGACTCTAGTGGTGACTTCTCAGTTTAGAAAATTTCCCCATGGACAGAATCAAAGTCCTTGGGTGTACAGCGTATTAGGGTAATGAAGTTAGCGGAGGAGTGCAAATGAGGCGTGGAAGGGAGAGAGAAGGGTGATAAGCTAAGACAATTGAAGGGAGAGTTGGGGAGGCAAGAAATAGGAGGTAATTAACGTGCATAAGAAGCAGCCTGGAAGTAAGGTTAAAGGGCCTCGCACATGAAATGCATAACATAACATAAGCACAACATAAGACCGATGGACCAATGAACATCCAACATAAAGTCGCCATATTGATTTACATAACATTTTTATTGGTCCATCGGTTTTATGTTGTGCTTATGTTATGTTATGCATTTCATGTGCGAGGCCCTTAAGGCAGGATGACGAGCAAGGCGGGAGATGTCGGTAAGGAAGGAAGCAGGGACCTTAGACAAAGAAAGTTAGTGACAGAAGATAAATCTAATGGTCGGAGAGTATTGTTTAAGCTGCGAATTCATGCAGCGATAAATCGCTGGCGACTTGGAAGAAGTGGGGGAAAAGTAACGCCAGCAAGTATCTGTCGCTTTTCTCCTAGTACATATTCATGTGGCGACAAATCGCTAGCGATTAAAAGTACAATAAATATAAAAAAAGTATTAAAAAAGTATAAAATAAAATAAGTATTATTTTTATTAAAAATAATACTTATTAATCTGTAATTATTAACTAATAATTTACTGAGTTGATTGCAAAAGGCGTAATAGGCGTTTAGTGTCAATAGGCGCAATCAACTCAGTAAATTATTAGTTACCCACATAGAAATTGACCTCCAGTGGATGTCCATCGGCCTTCCATACCTCCATGGGACGTCTATCTCCATGGTGGAAGTCAGATGGACGTCTATTAGAAGTCCATGAAACCTCCATAGCTCCATGGGATTTTACTTCCATCATGGAAGTTAGATGGACGTCCATTAGAAATCCATGAAACCTCCATAGCTCCATGGAATTTTACTTCCATCATGGAAGTCAAATAGATCTCCATTAGACATCCATCCAACCTCCATAGCTCCATGGGATTTTATTTTCATCATAGCAGTCAGACGGACATCCATTAGAAGTTCATGAAACCTCCATAGCTCCATGAGATTTTACTTCCATCATGGAAGTTAGATAGACGTCCATTAGAAGTCTATAAAACCTCCATAGCTCCATGGGATTTTACTTCCATTATGGAAGTCAGATAGATCTCCATTAGACATCCATTCAACCTCCATAGCTCCATGGGATTTTACTTCCATCATGGAAGTCAGATAGATCTCCATTAGACATCCATCCAACCTCCATAGCTCCATGGAATTTTACTTCTATCATGGAAGTCAGATAGATCTCCATTAGACATCCATCCAACCTCCATAGCTCCATGGGATTTTATTTCCATCATAGAAGTCAGATGGACGTCCATTAGAAGTCCATTAAACCTCTATAGCTTCATAGGATTTTACTTCCATCATGGAAGTCAGATGGACGTCCATTAGAAGTCCATAAAATTTCTATAGCTTCATGAAATTTTACTTTTATCATAGAAGTCAGATAGATTCCGTAAAGCATATAATGCGCATGACGTTATCCTTGTTGATCATTAGAAGTTAAACAAGGATAAAATGTTATATTACGTATATCATGCGCTCTCTGTACGGAATTTGATCATTATCTCTTTATCAAAACAATTATGCAACTAATTTGTTTATAACAATTATAACAACTATGACAATTAAAAAAGCGTCATATATGTTTTTTTAGTAATTTTTCTCGGTGAATCGATTGGCGCAATCAGTTCTCCTCTACAGTCAGTTTTGACAATTTGTTTATAACAACTAATTGCAAAATTAACTTTGGCAACGGGCTTTTTACGTCATTAATGTTTTTTCATGCTTTGATACTATTTCTAATTGTTGTTTTTTGACTGATTTGGCCATGGGCAGAAACAAGTTTTAATTATTTATATAATTTATATTAAAAATATCTAAGGCTAAATAAACAAAAGGTTAATAAGAGTGTTCGCGCGATACCCAAGACGCCAGTTTTTTCTTGTTCAAATCAGCTTTACTTCAAATATAACTTTTTATTAACAATCTCACAAGTGTACGTTTAGCTCAGTGTTAAGATACTAGGTTATCGTTCCGAAGATCTTAGGTTCGAATCCCGCCGGCGCCGATGCGTTTCAAAAATTTATAAAATAGTACGTAATTGTAATTAGTAAATTAAAATGTTATATGTGAAACAGTGAATACAGATTAAGCTATAAAAATAATAAAATTTGTTTAAAAAAAAATTTTTTTTACCGTCCATTAGATGTCCACTGAAGGTCCGAACTTCCACGGTACACGTCCATTAATAATCTAAGTAACATCTGCTGAGACTCCATAAAGCCTCTACTAATAATCCACATGACATCGGTTTGTCATCCACTAAGGCTCTATGAACCCTTTATTAATGATCCACGTAACGTCTAATGGACATCCGTTGTTAACGTCTAATGGACGTCCAATGGACGTACGCAATGCGGAACTGTGGATGTCTAGTGGCCGTCCATTGGATGTCCATGGTACGTCCACTGGAAAGTCCGTACTCCCACGGCAAACGTCCATTGGAGGTTTTAGTTCTATGTGGGTAATAATTACAGAGTAATAAGTATTATTTTTAATAGAAATTGAAGAGTGAAGAAAAATAAAAGTGACAATACGTTCAAATAAGGTGTATTCTGCTGAATGCGCAAATATTTTGGGAACAGCAGTAGCAAGAGCAATTAAAAAGAGACGAATAGTGATTACAACTGCTATAATGTTGGAATTGCAAAAAACACAAGAGAAACGGCATTACAAAAAGAAACAGTATTGGGTAGCTCCATACTTAAAAGACCGTCAGGATCATAGCTTTTTTCACGTATCCGTTCCTAAACTGGTATTTGAAGATTCCATACTGCTCACGATTGTGTCGACTTGTCGTTGAAGTTCAACCAAGTTGAACTTCTGACGATTTGTCGACGGATTCCAACGGATTCGGCACAAGTATGTGTAGAAGGGGAAAATCGAGGTAAAAGGGGAAAGTCGCCAGCGATTTATCGCTGCATGAATTCGCACCTTTAGACTAAAGAAGATGGAAAAAGTAAGTAAGTTAGTATGGCAAAAAGAAATAGATAGGTTAAAGAAGTACTGGCAAGATGAGGTAAAAGAATTAAAGCGAATAATAACAGATCTAAAGAAGAAAATAAAATTAATAAAGAATAGATAAGGTAAGCGGGACGATAAGATACAGCAAGTAACAAAAAGTGTAGAAAGCATGGAAAAATGGAAAGAGAAGATTAGGAATATAGAAGAAGAGGGGTTATGCAACAATGAAGAGGGGTATAGTGATAGAGGGGAAAGGAGTAGAACATCAGTAAAGAGCATGTGGGGCAGCGTCAGGAGTTTAAGGTCAAGTGGAAGCGAAGGTTTTAGAGACAGAGAGGCGAATAAGATAAAAAGATGGATGGCTGTAAGGGAAAGAAAGGAGAGATGCAATAACATAGTCATTAGAGGGTTAGGGGATAGAATGAAAGAATTTGAAAAAGAGGTAGATAAGAAAACATGGATTGAGAATTTTATAGGTAAGAAATTAGATGTCAAGTGATGATGTGCAGATTAAGCGGATCAGTTATAATTGCTAAAATAGATGGAGAAGAGAAAAAGAAGGAAATTATTATTAAAAAGAGCAAGCTAAAGGAGGGGAGAATATTTATAGAAAATGATTTAACATGGAATTAAAGGAAGGTACAGGAAAAGATACACAAATGGCGGAGAGAGTAAAGAAAGAAGGGAATTGAAATAAAAATAGGAACAAGTAGGGTAAAAATAGTAGATAAGTGGAAAAGCTGGGAAGAAATAGAGGAGGATATGAAGGGAGAGGGAGTTAGTGGGAGTACGAGCGAGATGAATAGGGAGAGGAAAAGTGATGAGAAGAGAGATAATGAAGAGAGAAAGAGAGAGAGAAGAGAAGTCAGGATTTCAACTAAGCCAGGAGGTGAAAAAGGGGTGAAATAGCGAGAGGGGGATGGAGGAGAGGAGGAGAATGGTTTTCTGGAATATAGCAGGAATATGGAGACAAGACGTGGAATTTTGGAATTTTATAGGGAGGATGGACTATATATGTTTAATAGGGGAAGGTTCCGATAGCGCACAGTACTATTGCACACAGCCAATCACAGCGGCTGGTACCTAGTGATATTCTTCTGTTCAAGCGCTATGAGTGGTTGTGAGAGGCTTGTGTGCAATAGTACTGTGCGCTATCGGAACCTTCCCGTTTAATAGAGACATAGGTAGAAGAGAAAGGATAGGAAAAAATTAGAAATTACCAAGGACTCACAAGTGGGAATGTAGTTTTGCGATCAGGGAGAAAAGTAAAGGTAGGAGTAGTTTTATTATTGGTGTAAATAAAGAATGGGGAAAGAAACAGTTAAAGTTAAAAAGTAAAGAAATGAAGAGGCTGATAGTTACAAAGGTTAAAAATAGTGATGACAAATTAAAATTTATAATAATGGAAATATATGCAACTAGGAACTGGGAAACAATGAGAAATACGATTGAAAGAATAACAGAGAAAAATAAGGAAGAGTATATAGTAATAGGAGGAGACTTTAACGATAGAATAGAGGAAGAAGGAGGAAATGATGAGGAAGGATAGGGGGGGTGACACGTAGTAGAAGCAAGGATAAAGTAGTTAACAGAGGGAGGGAATTTTTAGATTTAGTAGGTGAAATCGGAGGAAATATTATGAACGGTACAACAAAAGATGATAAAGAAGGAGAATACACATATGTAGGGAAAAGGGAGAGCTCAGTAATAGATTATGTAGTGGTAAACAAAAATTGTAGAGAAATTGTAAACGATCTTGTGATCGTAGGTCGATCGGACTCAGATCACATGCCCCTGGTCTTGAAGATGAAGAACAGAAAAGGAATAAAGAAGAATAAGGTCATGGAGAAAGAAGAGGACAGAAAGATATACAGATGGAGGGAAGAGAATATAATGGAATATAAAGAGAGGACAAAGGAAAAAGACGATGAAGAAGAGGCAATAGTGGAGAAAACTATAGAAGAAAAATGGAAGGTCTTAAAGGAATTAGTACTCAAGTCAATGGTAAAGATAAAGACAAAGGAAAGTACAAGAAAAAAATTTCAAAGAATGGTCGAACAAGAGTTGCACTAGAAGAAAAAAGATGGTGCACAGAGCTTATGACAAATAGAAGAAAGGAAAGCTTAACAGAGAAAGATACAGAAAAAAGAAGAAAGCTCAGGGATCATTTAGAAGAAAGGAAAAAGCGATGGAAAGAGAAGGAAGAGGAGCTAAGAAATCTAAAGAACGAGGCACAAGTATGGAAAGTAATAAATAGAAAAAGAGGTAAAGGCAATTGGATCAAAAATGAGATCAGTAAAGAAAAGTGAACCAATCATTTTAGTAAATTGATTGGAGGCGAGATTGAAAGAGTAGAGATTGTGCAGAATGACAAAAGTTGTGAAGAAAGGAGACATCCAGGGGAACAAATAGCAAGTGCCACAGACGACCTAAGTAATGAGGAAATAACAGAGGCTATAAAGAGACTGAAAAAAGGCAAAGCAGCAGAAATTGATGGAATACCGTCGGAAGCCTGGAAATTCGGCGGTTCTAAAGTAAAGAAAAGGCTGATAAATCTGACAAAGGAAATCTGGCAGGAGAAGGAGATACCGGAGGACTGGAAGATGAGTGTCATTGTCACGCCCCACATAGCACGTAATATTGCAGTGATATCATAGCAATATCACTTTTACATTGCAATATTACAAATGAAATATTGCAGAAATATCACGAAATATTACTGTGATATCACAGTAATATCAAAATGTCCGCGAAAACGCATCACAGTAATATTACTGTGATATTTCATAGTAATATTACTGTGATATTTCACAATATTTCTGTGATGTTTATGTGATATTTAAATAATATTGCAAAAAATTAAATAAATAAATTACTTCAATTTATTTTATTTTTATTGTTATTCTTAATATTATTTTCATATCGTTACATGTAATATATATTAAACATAAAAAAATAATTATATTTATTAAAACAGAATACAATAATGTAAACGTAATAAATGTTTAATTTACAAAAAAATCTCTTGTATCCTTTTTCATTTTTGTTAAAAAAGATTCAATTTGAATTATAATTTTAATTTATGTTCAAGATTAAATAACAATACAAAATATTATTTACATGTAAAAATATAAAATTTTATATGGAACAGCGTTCCACACGTACCTCTTAAAAAAAAATTGATAAACTTGTTTCAATAAACTGATTACTGATCAATAACTGACAAAATATAATCAGTTACTGATCAGTAATCAGTTTATTGAAACAAGTTTATCAACTTTTTTTTCAAGGGAGGTTACATTGGAAAAAAATTAGAACAAGTATTTGTTTCCAAATTACAACAAGCAACAATTTTCTTTAAAATCTCACTGAAGTGTGAGCTAGTGAGTCGTGGTGAGTCGGCCCGGTCAGCCGCAGTGGCGTCTAGATATAACACCTGAGGCTGCACTTGACTCACGAGAAGGTCTCCAGCGGCGCGGCCACCTAGCGGTGGTGCCAGCACTCACTTGTTTGCATGGAGTCTTATACACACGGCGGGACCGCATAGCGGCTGTGTACGCGCTCGCTTGTTTCGTCGTATGTTGTGACGGTTGGTGACCGAGCCGCAACATTATATACATACATATAATTAATGAACATTGTAAAATACCTAATTAATGATAGAATATATATAATCATATTTTTTAATAGAGTTGAAAAAAAAGTAAAATCTAAAGAAAAATTTGTTGGAAATTTAATATTTTAATTAACTTGAAAAACCTTTTACTGTGGTGTATAATAGTCTAATCAATATTAATGAATAAACTATTTCACAAAATAATGTACCGAGCAGTAAATATTAAATGACGTAAAAATGTATATTTTCTTAAAAACTTCTTAATATACTTTGAAATATTTATTGCCAAGTGAATAATAAATGTGTATTAACAAAACTTTTTGTAAACATTTTTTTTTAAATTCCTCATGATAAAAATTTTTAAAAATTAAAATCAATTTTGTGCTTCTGTAAAAATTATAAATGACAATAAGATAAATACAAAGGTTTTTCTGTAATTTTTTAATAAAATCATTATTGATCGAGTTGTAAAGCAGCAATTAAATTGATAGATTACATAGAAGAGCGTACATTATAGTTTATACATATATACAGTTTAAGGAATAAACTAAGTAAATATCTAAACTAATAATAAAGTTAATTAATTTTTTTTCTTAACATTTACTTTTATTCCACGAAAGGGCAAAGACATAATTATTTTATTTGTAAGTTGATTTCTTCTATAGGATACCGAAATTACCAAGAATATTAAGAATACTAAAAATATCGAAATTAATCAAAGAGATAGTGACGTTGCATTAATAAGACATAATAAAAACGTGGTTTGACATTAACTTGTTCTTTGAAATTAAATATTGCAACAATATATTGCAATGATATCATTGGAATATTTTAATGTTATTATCACTGTGTAATATCACAATAATATTTCTGTGATATTTCTGTGATATCAGTGGAATATTTCAATGTCATTATCACTGTGTAATATCACAGTAATATTTCTGTGATATTTCACAGTAATATGTAATATTTCTGTGATATTGCAATGATTCTGTGATATCACAGAAATATTACGTGCTATGTGGGGCTGCATAAGAAAGGAGACACGGAAAGAGTGGAAAATTATAGAGGAATCGCTTTGTTATACTCGGCTTACAAGGTATATGCACAAATTCTAAGAAGAAGAGTAGAAAAGGAGCTCGACCAAAAATGTATAATACCAGAGAGCCAAGCAGGTTTCAGAAAAGGAAGAGGAACAAATGGATAAAATATTCATATTGAGTCATGTTATTCAGAGAGAGAGAGAGAGAGAGAGAGAGAGAGAGAGAGGGGGAGAGAGAGAGAGAGATGAAAGCAAGGAAGGTCTTCGCCTTTTTCGTGGATCTAGGGCAGCGTTTGACAATGTTGATAGAGAAAAGTTATGGGACCTGATGGAAAAATAGAGGTTAAACGGAAATTTAATTGACAGACTAAAAGTAATTTATAAGGAAACAAAGGCAGTAATCAGGACAAAAGAAGGGCTATCGGAGGAAATCAAGACAAGAAAAGGAGTAAGGCAGGGGTGCATCCTGAGTCCGGTACTATTTAATATGTATATGGCGGATTTAGATAAGTATTTAGAGAATAGGGGGATAAGGGAAATAAAGTTAGGAAAAGAAAGAATATAGTCGTTAGCATACGCAGATGATGTAATCTTATTAGCTAAAAATGAAGAAGCGATGAAAGACATGATGGGCACTTTGAAGAGATTTTTAAAAGATAGAAGGTTAGAGTTGAACGAGGATAAATCGAAAATTATGATATTTAATAGCGAGGAAAGGGAGAAGAAAAGGAAATGGAAATGGGATAAGAGAGGAATAGAGGAGATACAAAATTTTAAATACCTAGGTTTTATGTTTAATAAAAAAGGAGATTACGGTAGTCACATAAAGAAACTAAAAAGGAAAGGTAGAATAGCAGCAAACTTAGTTTGGGGACTAGAGGAAAGAATATGCAAAAATAATTTTGTAAGAAGATGGAAATTATTCAAATATTTAGTAGAGAGCGTCATGGCATTTGGAGTAGAACTATGGGGATGAGAAGAAAGGAAAAAATTAGAAAAGATCTGGTTAGATTATATGAGATGAGTATTCAAACTTGATTTTTGTACACCACGTTATCTGTTAACAAGGGAACTAGGAATAAAGATAGAGTGGGGTATTAGAGCCAGGAAGTATGAAGAAAAGATAAAGAAAATGGGAGAAGAAAGATGGGTTAAGATATGTTGGGAAGAAAAAAGAAGAGAAAGATGGATATGGCTATATGGTAAAGAAAGAGAAAGGTATTATAACAGGAATGGCTGGGGGTTAACTGCGATAAATAATATGCCAAGGGAAGAAAGAAATTTAATAGAGAAAATTAGAGAAAAAGAAAAAAATGTGCAAAGACAGGTGGAAGATAGTAAAATAAAAAAGGCTAGATATAATAAAAGATATAAGGATTTCACCGGGGTGGGTAGTATACCAAAATATATAGAACAGGAAATCATAAGTGAGAGCATGAGTAGCGAGGGAATAAGAGCTTTAGTTAGATTAAGATGTGGTAATATGGAGAACGATAATAAATATTGGCTAGAAGGAAAAAGAAGATGCATTTTTTATAAGAAAAGGAAAGATAATATGGAACATTTTACTGAAGATTGTGTGGTGGCTACGGAATGGTTCGTAGGAATAGGAAATAATGTTAAGGAAAGAATAAGAGCAATGGAAAACGAAGATTTAGATGAAAGAAAAGAGAAGATTAATTAAGTTTTGAAGGGAAAAAGAGAAGTATAGAAAGAGCAATGAGGATGATGATGTAGGTTAGAGAGGCTAGTACATTATGCGTATATTTATATTTATATGTAGAAACTAGATGGAATATCAGAATGGGTACAGTTAGATAAGTGTAAACATGTAAACATATAAAATAATCACTGGTCCATTAGTTATAAGCTTTGTACATTTTGTAAAAAGATTTCTATTGATTTTATTGTTATTGTATTATTACTGTATTGTCTTGTTTTTTTTCTGTTGTTGTTTTATTTGGTCGGTAAGGGCTTATATTATATTATATTATAATTATAAAGTATTATAAGATGTAATTAACATAAGATAAACATGTAAAAATGTAAAGTTTGACCTATGAAAGTAGGTGGTAAGTTTAGATAAAGGGGAAGGAGAGTAGAGGGGAGATAGACGATTGACAGGGAGGTAGGGCAATGTATAGGTGAGACAGAGATATTAGGGGATAGTATGCGTGAGAGTGTGGAAGATGTGTGGTTAAGTATATTTGTAAACCAAGTCCCACTTCTTGGCTATAGCTGAAGTTGAAATAAATTAATTCAAAATTTATATTTTCAATATCAATATATAAAATATAAAAAATATAATTTCTTATGTTATTAATATAAAAATAAGTTATTCTGCACGATCAATCAATCTAGAGTCATTTAATTGAGTGATGGTTGAAATATCTGCAGTTTGTTGAAGCTTTTCTAAAGACGGAACAGAATGTAGTGTCATTTCCACTTTTTCCTTTTGCCTGTATTGATAAATCAATTTTATTATAAATAAAATTGCTAATGGTATTGGTGTCATCATTGCAGCGGACACAGGAACCACTGTAAAAAAAATTTTATTAGATTATTATGAGCGTGTACACCCAAGGACTTTGATTCTGTCCATGGGGAAATTTTCCAAACTAAGAAGTCACCACTTTCTACATACTCGCAGTTCATGATTAATGAAACGACTAGAGCTTATTGGTCGTTACGTTAATCATGAACTGTAAGGCCCGTATTCATAGTCGGAACTTATTCTTAAGATCACCTTAAGTTTAATCTTAAGGTGCCCTCTAGATTCATAGTCGAAAAACAAGGCAGGATTTAAGCAAATGCTCAAGGCTTATCTTGTTCAAGATGATCTTATTTGAGAATGTCTTAATGTGATTCATAAACACATCTAAGCATGTGCTTAAGGCTACCTTGTTAGTCATTAATTCATAGTCATTTAAGACTCTTATTTCACGCACACATTTATAAATAAGACGATCTTCGCAAAGACGTGTCCGAGGACGTATTAAGCAAGGCTTTTGAAGGTTAAGTGGTTTGCGTGCTCCGGTTATAGGCCTAGTTTACATCGAGCACTTGATACGCGTACTAACTCGTAACTTTCTATTAATTTATCTTACTGTCGACAATACGTGTATACATAATACATATATTTAATTATCTTGATTCATATTATACCAACTTAATATACTATTTTTTAAATTTATTGCCGAAATCAAAACAATTTAATAGAAAATTATTAGTTAGTACGCGTATCAAGTGCTCGGTGTAAACAAGGGCCTAGTTTACACCGAGCACTTGATACGCGTACTAACTCGTAACTGTCTATTAAATTATCTTACTTTCGACGATGCATGTATACATGATACATATATTTAATTATCTCGATTTATATTGTACCAGCTTAGTATATTATTCTTTAAATTTATTGCCGAAATTAAAATAATTTAATAGAAAATTACTAGTTAGTACGTGTATCAAGTACTCGGTGTAAACTAGGCCAAGGTCATACTTTTAATTGATCTGAAGTAAAATCTGTAGTGATAATAAAAAAGTTCTGCATTCTTAAGGCTGGTTTATAATTACTTAAAGTAGGTTTATAATAGCAGTAACCGTAAGAAATTGACCAATAGTTGATGTAAGATATTGACCATAATAGTTAATTTATAAGAAAATAATCGACGATTAACCAATTTCTTACGGTTACAGCTATTATAAACTTTAAGTGTAGTATTAAATTTTAAACTATTAATATCAATAATGACACATCAGAAAAAACTGTTCTGTATGTGATACATTGCATTACAACAATAAATTTATTTTTCAGAAGGACGGTGTGAACATAAGCAGATATATATATATATATATATATATATATATATATATATATATATATATATATATATTTATACAGCTCAGTTAGTCAGCTAGTCGCTGAATTGTCATCATCACCTTGGTTTATCTTGAGCGCCTACTCATGCAGAAATAATATCGGCTAACTAGAAACGAATTGTGCTGGAGACTTTATTGCCAATTTTATCAGGCAGTGTAAAATGTGGATCACTCGCAAAAACTGAGAGACATCACGGTGAAAGATGAATGTAAATATGCTTATCATAAGGATTTCTTTGTGCTCGAGCGAAATACTCTAGGCCATCCCTGGTATATTTGCAATATTTAATATTAATTAATAATACTTAACAATTACCTGCCGATTCCGTTAGCTCTTCAGTTCAAATGAAATTAAAATCATAGCTTAATAATATATAAGATAGTATTACAGTATACAAATATTACTTAAATGCAACGTTTCTATTGGAGAAGTCCTAGGGAATATTACGAAAATAGCCAAACGGCAAATAAGTACAATCTTAAGATCAACTTCGCCAAGTCGATGTCAACTCAAATAAGAATTACTTGAGCAAAATCTTCTTCGCGAAGGTCACCTTATTTGGCGACTATGAATTCTTATGACTTAAGACGATCTTGAGTGAATAAGATGGTCTTGGCCAAGACGATCTTAAGCGCTGCCTTGAGCTTGGACTATGAATACGGCCCTAAGTATGTAGACAGATAGCGTCTTCTTAGTTTGGAAAATTTCTCCATGGACAGAATCAAACCGTTTGTTTTCTGTTCCTGAACTCTCTAAATAAGTGTACACTTAAAATGAAATAGATTTTTTTTTAAAGTTAGCGAAAGCAAGAAAGAACGTTCCAGTGCAGTCTAGTGCAGGAATAGAAAACACGCCTAAAGTCCTTGGGTGCACACCCAGCATGTTTGATTCTGTCCATGGGGAAATTTTCTAAACTGAGAAGTCACTATCTTTCTACATACAGTTCATGATTAACGTAACAACACAGAACATATAGGGTGTTCGATAATGGTTGTGTCAACGTTTTAAGTCAGAGATGACTTACCAATATAAACTTGTAGTTTATTAAACGTTTTTTAGATGACAGCTGCTTTGGTCGAGCGCGCAAACGCAGGACTCGAACAGAACCGAGTGACACGTATAGGCGCCAGATGAAAATTTTTCTCAGATTCTTTTTGTATAATTTTTCAGACCATCCGTATTAAAATGTATTATCTCAATCAGAACAATCTTATTAGAAATTATGAAAAATCTGATTATCTAATATTTCTTCACACTTTTGCCAAAAATATGAAATAAAAAACCTTATAATTCCTCAGAATAATCGCACGTAAAATTATGTAAAATTCTTCAAATTGTCTAATATTTTTTTACATTTTTCCAACAAAAAATAAAAAAATGTATAACTTCTCAGAACAATTTCATAATTGTAAGAAATTTTTTATATTTTTCTCGAAAACATCCCTGGTTAAAGTTATTCTCATAATTTTTATACGAAGTGGAACATTTTTCGGAAATACTTAGAAATACTTAAAAAGTCTACATCTTCTCTTAGAACTTTTCATACTTGTGAATTCTAAAATATTCTGAGATTTCTCGTCTCACAATTTTTTAACAATACTTTTGTAACTTTTTAGATTTTATAATGTTTCAGAAAAAATTATACAGATGTTCTGAAAAATTATACAAAAAGAATCTGAGAAAAATTTTCACCTGGCGCCTGTACGTGTCATTCGGTCCTGCTCGAGCGCGTTCGCGCGCTCGACCGAAGCAGCTGTCATCTAAGGAGCGTTTAGTAAACTACAAGTTCATATCGCTAAGTCATCTCTGACGGTAAAACGTTGACACAATCATTATCAAACACCCTGTATACTATGAAAAATGAAAGCTCTGTACTTAACGGGCGGATCCCGATAGCACACCTCACAGCAGCCGATGCCTAGAGTCTTTCTGTTGGTTGAGTTAGATAAGTCAAGATGATTGGTTGGGCTGTCGCACCGTGCGCTATCGGATGCCGTCCGTACTTAACATGGGAAACAAAAAGCAAGACACTGCCATCTGGTGGTAAAGTATGAAATTAAATAAACTGTAAAAGGAGTTTTTTAGGAAAGAGAACAAAGAAGCTTATTTATGCAGGCAATAACCGTTAACTTATGCCGGAACCGGTAAAGTTTATTATTAGGATTTCAATTATGTTTACCAAGATCTCAATAAATAGTAGCCTTGAAATTCTAGTATTAAATTTTACCGAATTATGCATAAGTTATTTGTTATTGCCTGCATAAATCATCCGTTGATCTGCATTGGTGGAGAAACCCAAGGTGTGTAATAAGCACAGGGCTCCTGTAAGTGGAAGCGTTTAGCTAATAGTAAAAGAAAGAAAATGAGATGATTCTCACTGTCCTTGTCTAATGTTGTGCGCGCGCATCGAACTGAGTGGGGAGGTATGGTGTACTATTGAGGGGAAGTTTAGCCTCCAATATGGCGTTGTAGCATGAATTTATTAATCTATATAATTTTTATGCATTTATTTGAATTTCGAATAACTATTTGGTACCCTCTCTCATCTGGTTTTTAGAGACACCATTCGCAGAGGAAGTCTGCAACCAGATAAATAAAAAAGAAGAGAAATTTAATAAGTAAAGCGCTGTAATATACAGGGTGATTCAGAATAACCTTATGTCCTTGAAGAGACATATTCCTGAGATTATTCTAAAACAATTTTTTCTTTGGCAAAAATTTGTCCAAAGCTTAGTTTTTAAATTATAAAAAGAAATAATTATCCAATAACCGGGCGCATATAGCGGTGAGACAGGGCCGGTACAATTCACCGTTCAATATGGGCGATTACGTGAAGCGATCGCAATTATCAGCTAACAGCTCGAACACTGTTTTCCATCTTTCCCTCTCCCCTCTCTCTCCTGCTCTCAAAATTTCTATTCCATGCTCATTCTTATTTTTTTCTTATTTATTTAACAATTCATGCACTGACACTAAAATAATGCTAGAATTAAAAACAATATTTAATTATGTGACGTCTTTCTTTTAATAATTTTGTACAAGTAAAAAAATATTTTGTTTAAGTCAAAAATACCGTATTTAAAATGCGTGATTAAAAAATAAAAATGCAGAGTAAAAGAGAAAGGGAGAGAGACGAGTTCAATGAAATTTAAACGTTTATACTAACTTTATCATCCTGCACAACAATCAGCTTTATCTTCACAAAGACAGAATATTCATAAACTCAAGATTTTCCTCTTTTCTTCTTAGATCACATCACTTGTTACATTTACTGCAATCATTCTCTTGATCAAAAATTACTAACACATCATTTTATACAAATCACTATCGTCAATTACTGGGTGTTTTCCAACTACAACACAAGTCAACACTCCGTTTGTTTTCTGTTCCTGAACTCCCTGAATTAGTGTGCACTTAAAATGAAATAGATATATATTTGAAAGTTAGTGAAAGCAAGAAGAAACGTTCCAGTGCAGTCTAGTGCAGGAACAGAAAACAAGCCTACTGTGTAACACAGTGTCCATTAGTGTGAGTGAGACAACTAAAATTTTCTCTCTTACACTAATAGACACTGTGTTACACAGTGTCGACTTGTATCGAAGCTGGAAAACACCCACTATTAGTCACTACTAATTATGCGTCAAAATTACTAAAAAAAAAGAAACACGTATTACACGACAAACACACGATACGTGTTTACAACAAAAAGGTTAGGTTAGGTTATATCCTCTTTGCTTTACGAGCGAGCAGTCGACTAGTTTTATTGTTCGCGGTATCACTGCGTAATCAACGTTCTAAAAGTCAGAACGCGATAATTAAAAATTAAAAATACTGTTGCGCCTGTGACCATGAATTCGAAGATTTCACAGTTATTCCGGACGAGCCTCCAAACGTTGCACTCGCGGCGCGTTCACGGCTTACGTTTCTCGAGCAACTGTCTCTTGTCTTATATTAAACTCATTCTTTCGGCCGTCGAAAACCGAAATGACCTTGAAATCTTCGAGATCACATGCACGTATTTCATTTTTTGAGTAATTCTCACGCGTGATTAGTAATGACCTTAGAACATATAGTACTGAAAGGACCATAGCCCTATCAGCCCCGTGCATTTGATTGTCCGAGAGTAGATTGACAAGGATGGAGAGATGATGGTCCTAACTTGTAATGCGCATGCTCTATACAAATGCGTGCACGGTCGCCATCCAAGGCATCTAAGCTAACCTTTAATTGAGCTTTGTAAGTATTGAGTTGTATTGAGCAAGGTCCGTGGATTGGCGTTGGAGGGGAAGGAAGGTCGTTGCATAGCCGCCATTTTCGAGACAGCGAGTCAGTGTTAGTGTATGTACGTAGATAGTAAGGTACTACAGCTATTAGTTGTGTGAGTGAGCGAGTGTGCAGTAAAAGTATGGCCGCCGCCATTTTCGTTCCACATCGTTGAAGTGGATGCAACGACCTTCCTTCCCCTCCAACGCCAATCCACGGACCTTGGTATTGAGTTCAGGACGCGTAATCAAAAAACCCCTTTGGAAGAATTGAACACTATTCTACGAAATTGTGACAATAATGTATTGCTACATTTGCAAGGAACAAGATCGAGCGTCTACATATCACATGTAAGTTTAATTATTTACAAGATCTGTTTTTTAATCACAGAATAGAAATGATTAGATTGATTATTAAACAATATTTAAAGATTCGAATTCATCATACGAATAAGCAACTTTGCGAAAAAGATAATTATATCAGGCACAAATATACGAAACTTGTACTATTCGATAACCAATAAATAAATATACAAATTATTATTCACATTTGAATGCGTTTTTAATCAGTTAATATAAATTATTATTTGTCACTTGTTACTTCAATATTTTTTTTATCATAAATTAGTTTTTTATTGACCTTTATACATATACCGTTTTGTGCTATAATTCATTTGCCCGCGCTTCCCTGGTCATGCGCATTACAAACTAGTATCATCATCTATCTATCTCTGTCAATCTATTCGACGACACTTTCAAGAGACTATGCTCTTTCTAGTATTATATGTTCTAAGGTAGTGACTAATAGTAATTGACGATAGTGATTTGTATAAAGTGATGCGTTAGTATTTTTCAATCAAGAGAATGATTGAAGTGTATGTGACAAATGATGTAATTTAAGAAAAAAAAAATCTCGAGTTTAATATGGATATTTTGTCTTCATGAAGATAAAAGCTGATTGCTGTGCAGGATGATGAGTATACACGTTCAAATTTGATCGGACTTGTCTCTTTCTCTTTCTCTCTCACTCTGCATTTTTATTTTTCAATCATGCATTTTAAATATGGTATTTTTGACTAAAAAAATATTTTTTTACACGTACAGAATTATTTAAAGCAAAACGTCAAATAATTAAATATTGTTTTTCATTCTAGCATTATTTCAGTGTTAGTGTATAAATTGATAAATAAATAAGAAAAAAAATGAGAATGAGAATGGGATAGAGGCTTTGAAAGAGCGGGAGAGAGGGTGAGAAAAAGAGAGGAAGAAGGGAGGGAAAGCAGTGTTCTAGCTGTCAGCTTATCACTGCGATCGCCTTATGTAATTGCCCATATTAAACGGTGCGCCAGCCCTGCCTCACCGCTATACGCGCCCGGTTATTGGATAATTATTTCCTTTTATTATTTAAAAAAATACGCTTCGGAGAAGTTTTTACCAAAAGAAAAGTTGTTTTAGAATAACCTCAAGAATATGTCTCTTCAAAGACATAAGGTTATTCTGAATCACCCTGTAGAGAATAAAATGACAAAAAAGTGTATTATGTGCAAAAAGGAACCTATTCCGTTCGATACATCTCGAAGTTTTCACAAGTATGTTTATCAAATATTGATAAATTTATTGTTGGTCGAATGTTTCTTTCCTCAAATCTTCCCCATTTGACTGCGAAAATCAACAGCGC
Organism: Solenopsis invicta; assembly: GCF_016802725.1. Taxonomy (NCBI): domain Eukaryota; kingdom Metazoa; phylum Arthropoda; class Insecta; order Hymenoptera; family Formicidae; genus Solenopsis; species Solenopsis invicta. The sequence goes on along the minus strand of NC_052664.1, from coordinate 9,275,000 downwards.
ATGCGTGATTGAACAAGAATGGTGCGGATTATCTCGTTTCCTGTCTCTTTCTATTAGCTTACACATTCGTGGCTGGCTCTTCGCCTCTATAGTATACCGTTTGTTTTCTGTTCCTGAACACCCTGAATTAGTGTGCGCTTAAAATGAAATAGATATATATTTGATAGTTAGCAAAAGCAAGAAGGAACGTTCCAGTGCAATCTAGTGCAAGAATAGAAAATAAGCCTATAATCTCTTTGGAGAGACCAGTTCATCAATGCTACCACATAAAAATCAAGTGAGCAGAGCTCACTATTACCAACTTACATCAAGGCATTTTCTGATTGGTCATTTCAACTCCCACTTTCAAGTGGACCCCACTTTTTCCTTGTTATCGGAAACCACGATATTAATTTCATCCCGTACATAATGACCAATAAGCTCTAGTATAGAACTTATAGTATATGGAACAGAAGTAGCCTATCTCCGCAATGAGTGATAACTGAGGGCAATATCTAAAGAACGGAGATATATCTCTGTCCTGTGCGTGTACAATTCGCGCAATAAATGCCTTCCAATACTGTTTTGATATTACATGTTACCTTCTAGGTCGTTTTCACGTTCGTGGCTATAATCGGACTCATCGACATACAGAATGAACTGCTGAGAGTCCGTTTGGGGCCACATACAAGTTCGGACGTGTTCGCCCGTTACTCATATTTTTGTACCCGTCGATTGCATCACAATCGGCAACGTAGTTGTTCTCGTGCACAGACTTTGCCTTCTTAATGCCCTCTGAATTTTGGTATTTGATATTTGTCGAACACATCATTCGCGAAGGATGGCCGTAACGTTCCCGGTTCTGTGGCGTGGGAACGGGTGCCAATAACCATAAGAAGAAGAAGAATGAACTGCTGATGACCGTAGTGGGAATAAAAAAACAGATAGGGTGAGAGACAAACAATACTATTGTTCGTTTTGTCTTTCGGGAGCTGCTAGGAGTCTCGCTCCAAACAAACCCAGCGACTTAATAGTGTTCTTTTAGACGGAAGTGATATAGAGGCCAATCGGGGTAAAAACTTAGTTCTGTTTTATTACCTGCCGTTAGAGCAGTTGAAAACCATTCAGATCCACTCAGAGTTTCCCTGTAGTCCACCGCAAAACGACAGTTCAAGGGTGTTTTTCAGCTATGACACAAGTCGACACTGTGTAACACAGTGTCCATTAGTGTAAGAAAGAAAATTTTAGTTGTCTTACTCATACTAATGGACACTGTGTTACACAGTGTCGATTTGTGTCGTAGCTGGAAAACACCCCAAGTCGGTTCCATTCAGATTATACAATAAACAAACGCGTGTTTTGAAATATATAAACGTTTATTGCCGTGGCAAAAATGATAGCGTAAAGCAAGCGGGAGTGTAAATTGGGGCATCAAAACACAAATAAAGCGTGTGAAAAGTGCAGGGTTGGGTTAATACATTTTTTAAACTAAATTAAATTAAAGTTAATGATTTATATATAAAATTAATTTAGTTAGCGTTAAAAGTTACATAAACAAAAAACTAACTAGTTAAAAGTTACGTTAAAAGTAAATTAACTTAAATTAAATTAAAAATTAATTTGAAAAAACATTCATATTATAAAAAACAAAATCATAATTTGTATAATAAATTTAAAAATAATTAGTTAAAATTAAAAATTAAATCATTAAATCATTAATTTCTAATCCTATAATTTTAAAAGAATTATAACTCTGAGACTTTATAACATTTCATCAAAAATTATAAAACAAAAAATCATTAGAAAAATTTTAGGATATTTTATAATTAGTATATATGAAAAATTCTGAGAAAAGATAAACTTTCTAGTATTTTTAAAGTGTTCTAATTTGTATAAAAAGTTTAAGAAAGTTATACAATTATACAAATATTCTAAAAAATTATATAAAAAATTCTGAAAAAAATTTTTACGGGGATTATATTCAGTCAGATTAAGTTATACTATCGTGTTCTTTTTATAGTCGTCCGAATGGATCTGAGTTCACTTCAGAGTCGTTCAGAGCAATATCAGTAGTCCACTTCCTGTTCTACAATCCATTTCCGGAATTCCTCTATCTTAACCCAAACATATCCAGGTCTATTCGGATCTGCTCTGAACTAGACAGGACAGACAAAACAAATAATACTAATATGGGCCTAGCTTACACCGAGCACTTAATACGCGTACTAACTCGTAATTTTCTATTAAATTATCTTATTTTCGACGATGCGTGTATATATAATACGTATATTTAATTATCTCGATTCATATTAAACCAGCTTAGTATATTATTCTTTAAATTCATCGCCGAAATTAAGATAATTAAATAGAAAATTACTAGTTAGTACGTGTATCAAGTGCTCGGTGTAAACTAGGCCATGAAGTAGAGCTCTATATTGTAAGAGTAACGCAATCCTATTGGCCTAGTTTACACCGAGCACTTAATACGCGTACTAACTCGTAATTTTTTATTAAATTATCTTATTTTCGACGATGCGTGTATATATGATAAGTAATATTTAATTATCTCGATTTATATTATACCAGCTTAGTATGTCCTAGTTTACATCAAGCACTTGATACGCGTACTAACTAGTAATTTTCTATTAAATTATCTTAATTTCGGAAATAAATTTAAAAAATAGTATATTAAGTTGGTACAATATGAATCGAGATAATTAAATATATGTATTATGTATACGCGCATTGTCGAAAGTAAGATAAATTAATAGAAAGTTACGAGTTAGTACGCGTATCAAGTGCTCGGTGTAAACTAGGCCTATATTATTCTTTAAATTCATTGCCGAAATTAAGATAATTTAATAGAAAATTACTAGTTAGTACGTGTATTAAGTGCTCGGTGTAAACTAAGCCATATTTAATTATCTCGATTCATATTGTACCAGGTTAATATAATATTCTTTAAATTTATTGCCAAAATTAAGATAATTTAATAAAAAATTACTAGTTAGTTTGTGTATCAAGTGGACGGGATCCGATAGGGCACGGTGCAATAGCCCACCAACCAATCATCTTGACTTATCTAACCCAACCAACGGAAAAACTCTAGGCGTCGGCCGCTGTGCGTAATAGTGGGTGCTTTCCAACAAGAAACACAGGCGACACTGTGTAACACAGTGTCTACATTGGTGCTTTCCAACTATGACACAGAGAGACACAGAGCGACACTGCAAAACACAGCTCAATCTTAAGTTTGGCCGTGTCAGCCATCAATAGTGCCAACACATCGGGCAAATAAATTATTTTTTCAAGTGTGGTACTGGTACATTTTAGTCATGTTCAGTTATGTTTTGTTGCCTTAACATACAAAATTAAAATTATAGTTTGAACTTCTCGTTTCTTTACATACTACATTTTTAAATTAGCACAATGGACTTATATTTTTACTAAAAATGTTTCGTGTTCAAAAATAACGTACCAGACCCAGAATTCTTAGATGGTAATTAATATTCATTATTTTTATTTAAAGAATTGTAAGCCTAAGAAACAATGCATTCGTTGATTATTCATTATTCATGCGTATTTCATCGGATTAATTTGCATGTTTATTCTTTTGTCGGCAAGAAGTTATTCCTACGTTGGATAATGTAAAATTCCTTCTTTAACGGGTCTGGATTTTCTACGGATAGATTTCTGATTCAATTCGAATCTGTGTTTTTTACTAAGTCAGTCTTTTACGCACTCTAGTGACCGTGTTTGGTAACTTATATGTTCCAATTAGACTACACAACTGTGTTACACTGTGTCTCTCTATGTGACACTGTGTCACACTGTAGCACTCTTGTTGGAAAGCACCCAGTGTGTTATCGGTCTCGTGCGCTATCAGGATCTGCTCGTATCAAGTACTCGGTGTAAACTAAGCCATAAAGCTCTAATACGAAGAACGTTCGTTCTCTGTTTACTAAGTCTGATTGATTGCTGGGGCCTCAATGGTTGTCCTCACTTTTGCGCTCATATTCCTGTTCCATGTGTGTACTGTAAGTTTTATAAGAACTCACAGAACATATATTTTGTGAGCTCTGGTCATTACATTCATCATCAACTACGAGTATGTAGAAAGATGGCGACTTTTCAGTTTGGAAAATTTTTTGAAGGACAGAATTAATTACCGTGGGTGTATATTTGTATAGACTCACCAGTAGTTAGATCGTCAGCGGGTGGTTTCAATGTAAATCGTAACAAAAAAATAGCTACACCTGTGTTCTGAATACCAGTTTCAATGGCAATCGCCCGTATATCAGGTTGAGACTGTTTACAAATATATGCTACTACGAAACCAAATGTAAAGCCCAACCAAGGTAAGCCTATTCCTGCGATTATGATCTAAGATAAAAAATAAAATTACATTTTTATGTCTTTATCATAAATTAATACAAAAGATATGGACTTACCTCCCATGAAAACAGTTTGAACAAATATAGATTAGTTGTGATAGCAAATATAATGATGAATAAAATTAAGACTACAGAGCAAGGCTTCATTATTCGGACTAATATCTTTGATACCCTTGGAAGTTTTTTTTTAATTAAAAATCCTATGGCTAGTGGAATTATGAGACCAACTACAAAAGTGCCTATATGACGATAGGGAACTGCGATTTTTCCCTGTGCAAAAATATATCTACCCAATGTAAAGACCCAAAATGGCATCATTCCTAAAAGATTAATTAATTTTTTATGGAATAAAGAAATTATACACCAAAAACAAAAAAATTTTGGTAAAAGTAACTTTGTATAAAATAAATGTTTCATATAGTTTTTAACACGCTAAATTCTAATATATAAAAAATTTATTATGTCAGGTTTTTGAGAAAAATAAGTTTAAAGCTCCCAAAAAACAAGTTTCTAAAAAATCTGACGTTACAGAACATTTTCACTTATAAAATTAAAATCAGTGCGTTAAAAATTCTAAGAATCTATTCTAATTAGAGTTTCTTGACCAAAAGTTTTTTTGTTGACCAGTGTCATTTTTACATTACTTACCAAATGCAGCAATGGTACATATAGTGGTCATTGTAATTGAAAGATTTAGATTACCATCAAGTAATAGTGTCCACATATTGGAAGCGCCACCGCTTGGACTTATCCCTGTGAAGAACATGCCTATTTGCAGTTCAGGACGATCAGGAAATAAAAGATATCCAATGAGAAAACTTAACTGAAAATAATATAAAATCAGGATCACGAAAAGTCTAATTGACAAACAGTATGCAAAGTACGGATCAATACCAATATAGGGTAAGACCATTTTGAACTCTTAACATATATATATATATATATATATATATATATATATATTATATATACAGGGTAATTCAGAACAACCCATGTGTCCCTGTAAAGACGTGTTCTTGGATAAATTCTGAGACGATTTTTCCTGTACGAAAATTTTGTCCGGCGCTTACTTTTTGAATAATAAGAGGATAAAGTTAGCAAATCACGGGCCGTGTACACATGGTAGACAAAGGCGGCGCAACTCACCGTCTGATACGGATAAGCGCCCGCGTCGGACGGTGAGTTGCGCCACCTTTGTCTACCATGTGTACACGGCCCGTGATTTGCTAACTTTATCCTCTTATTATTCAAAAAGTAAGCGTCGGACAAAATTTTCGTACAGGAAAAATCGTCTCAGAATTTATCCAAGAACACGTCTTTACAGGGACACTTGGGTCGTTCTGAATCACCCTGTATATATTTACAGGGTGATTTAGATTAACCTTATGTCCTTGAAAAGACATATTCTTGAGGCTATTCTGAAACAACTTTTCCTTTGGCAAAAAATTGTCCAAAGCATAGTTTTTAAATAATAAAAGGAAATAGTTATCCAATAACCGGGCACGTATAGCAGTGAGGCAGGGCCAGCGCAACTCACCGTTCGATACGGGCGATTTCGTGAGGCGATCGCAGTGAAGGCGCACCTGGCGCACCGAGTCGGCCTAGGTCGACCGGGTCCGGGGGGCTTCGGAAGTATGCTGCACGCATTCCCGGAGCCCCTCAGTCATGGATCAGGGCAGGACACCCGGAGGGGTTTTAGTGGGTAGGACCCCGTCGACACGTCGTCGGCGGGGGAGAGGCCCACATAACCACCAGGCCTTCCCCGCGGCCTGGGGTATGCGGTAACGCATTTCCCCTTCGTTACAAAAAAAGGGGCAATCGCAGTGATAAGCTAACAGCTAGAACACTACTTTTCCTCCCTTCCCCCCTCTCTCTCTCCCGCTCTTTTAAAGCCTCTATCCCATTCTCATTCTTATTTATTTATCAATTTATACACTAACACTAAAATAATGCTAGAATTAAAAACAATATTTAATTATTTGACGTCTTGTTTTTAATAATTCTGTACATGTACCAGGTGTATGCATAAGTTTCTTCCGGTTTCACTAAGAGATGGCGCCAGCAAAAAGTACGCAGCGTATTAATGTGACACATACGTTATTTTGTTTGTCTGACATAGAACTACAAACACACACAAGTTCAGTCCGCCAAAAACTAGCGTCTTTGTTCAGTGATCATGTCGAGTTTTGTGCCTGAAAAACAACATTTGCTGCACGCATTGCTTTTTTTATTTAATCAAAAAAAAAGGCTGTTGAAAGTCATCGTTTGCTGGTAGAAACATATGGTGAACACGTTCCATCGATTAGAACATGTGAGACATGGTTTCGACAATTTAAAAGTGGTGATTTGAATGTGAAAGACAGTGAGCGCTCTAGTAGACCACAAAAATGCGAAGACGAGCAATTGCAGGAATTATTGGTTGATGACTCAACTCAAACTCAACGGCAATTAGCAAAAGCATTACATGTATCACAAGAAACAATTAGCAGACGTTTATGAGCAATGGGAAAGATCAATAAACTCGGTAAATGGGTCCCACACAATTTGAATGAACGTCAAATAGAAAATCGCAAATGTGTCTGGTGGGACCAGAACGGTATTGTGTATTATGAACTCTTGAAGCCCGGCGAAACCGTTAATACACAACGCTATCGCCAACAAATGATTAATTTAAACCACGCATTAATCGAAAGACGACCGGAATGGGCCAGAAGACATGGCAAAGTGATTTTGTTACACGACAATGCGCCGTCTCACACAGCAAAACCAGTGAAAGACACCTTAAAATCTCTTGGATGGGACATCCTTCCGCACTCGCCGTACTTGTGGCTACTACGTTGTGGTGGCCAATCACTGGCGTATTCCGACTGGCGGGAAATAGAGAGTTATAATGAATGTTTAAGCAGCTAGACTTTACATAAAATAGTTTGCTTTATTAAAATCGCCAAGACAAATAAACCCCACGAGTACGTGGACGTGATCGCGTGCTTACAGCTCGAGCCTCAATGGCTATGATTCGAGGTTAGCTCTCGGAAACTTATATATTTGATCGAAAAATACTAACGCATTACTTTATACAAATCACTATCGTCAATTACTATTAGTCACTACTAATCACGTGTAAGAATTATTCAAAAAATGAAATACGTGCATGTGACCGTGATCTCGAAGATTTCAAGGTCATTCCGGTTTTTGACGGCCAAAAGAATGAGTTTGATATGAGACAAGAGACAGTCGCTCGAAAAACGTGAGCCGTGAACGTGCCGCAAGTGCAACGTTTTGGCTCGTCCGGGATGACCGTGAAATCTTCGAGTTCATGGTCACAAGCGCAACAATATTTTTAATTTTTAATTATCGCCTTCTGACTTTTAGAACGTTGATTACACAGTGATATCGCGGATAATAAAACGAGTCGACTGCTCGCTCGTAAAGCAAAGAGGATATAACCTAACCTCTTTGTAAACACGTATCATGTGTTTGTCATGTAAACACGTGTTCCTTTTTTTTGAGTAATTCTTACGCGTAATTAGTAGTGACTAATAGTGATTGATGAGGGGTGCGCACGATTGGACACCGCACGATTGGACACCACCACTCACAGCGGCCGATGCCTAGAGTTTTTCCGTTGGTTTGGTTAGATAAGTCAAGATGATTGGTTGGTGTCCAATCGTGTTGTGTCCAAAAGAGTGTCACCCGATTGATGATAGTAATTTGTATAAAGTGATGCGTTAGTAATTTTCGGTCAAAAAAATGATTACAGTGAATGTGACAAATGATGTAATTTAAGATAAAAAGAAGAAAATCTTAAGTCTAATATGGATATTCTGTCTTTGTAAAGATAAAACTGATTGCTGTGCAAGATGATAAGTAAGTATACACGTTCAAATTTGATTAAACTTGTCTCTCTCTCTTTCTTTTTTATTCTGCATTTTTATTTTTTAATCACGCATTTTAAATATGCTATTTTTGACTTAAAAAAACATTTTTTTACTCGTACAAAATTATTAAAAAAAAGATGTCAAATAATTAAAAATCGTTTTTAATTCTAGCATTATTTTAGTGTCAGTGCATGAATTGATAAATAAAAAAAAAAATTGATAATGAGAATGGGATAGAGGTTTTGAGAGAGCGGGACAGAGCGGTAGAGCGGGAGATGGAATGAGAGCGGGAGAAGGGGAGAGAGAAGGGAGGGGGGAGGGAGAGAGGAAGACAGGGATAGAGGAGGGAGGGGGTGGGGAGAAGGGGAGGGAGAGAGAGATTGATTGATTGAGCTTTATTTAGCTTTCATAGCTATTTCTTGTACACAATATTATATTATATATACATTAACTATATTAGTATTAACTGATATATATTTTTTCAACAGCCTCTTAAACGCTACTAATTTTCTACATTGCTTAATCACAATGGGTAACGAATTATACATTTTTATACCTTCATGAAAAAGGCTTTTTTGAGCACTTCTAGTTCTACGGAAAGTTACTACTAAGTTTCCTGTTTGCCTAACGCATTCTTCTTCCACTATCTCTATTTTATTGTTTAACGCCTCCGAAGCTATGCCATTTAACATTTTAAAGATAAATACATTAACGTTATAACATAGCCGTTGCCTTACAGACATGAACTGTAAGGCGTGTAGCACGTGTTCAATTTTGGTATATCTATTGCACTGTAAAATTACTCTCATGGCATGGTTTTGAGGTATCTGAATTTTATTCAATTGCGTTTCACCCATCCCAACTAATAGAGTGGCACAGTACTCATAATGAGGTGCTATGATGGACTTGTACACAATACATCTAGTATATGCTAATACAAAGTTACCTTTTCTATTTAAAAAGCTAGTCTTTTTCCCTATTTTCTTAAGTATATAATCGCAGTAGTCTTGACATCAAAGTCTATCGTCTAGATTTATACCTAAATATTTCATAGTTGTTACCCGTTCTATTTCAATTCCATCCAGACACTTCACGACTGTAATACCTCTTAATTCTTTTCTAATACTTCTAATTGTCATATATTTTGTTCATATATTTGTATATTTTATTTATCTGTGTTCACTTTTAACTTATTTATATTCATCCAATGTTCGATTACATTAAAAACCATATTCATGTTTACCTCTACTACTTTCTCCACTTACATATATAAACGTGTCATCTGCAAACATTTTTATATTGCACCCTTCTGGACAGATTTCAATTATATCATTTATATATAATATAAATAGCAAAGGTCCTAGTACTGAACCTTGTGGCACTCCATATTCTGTAGGCAATAATTTAGACCATATCTGATTGAATTGTACCTGTTGTTTCCTATTATTTAAGTATGATTTGAACCATTTTAAAGTCATTCCTCTAATTCCGTATTGATACATTTTTTCTAACAATCTTTCTCTATTGTTTCAAACGCTCTCTTAAGATCCATGAAGATAACTCCTACCATTTTTTCCTCGCTCACTATTAATTTCCATTCGTCTATGACGGATTGATCCGCTGTTTCACACGAATAATATTTTCTAAATCCCGCCCGATGTTTTGTTATAATACCGTTTGTTTCCAAATATGTTTCAAGTTGTTCTTTTACTACTAATTCTAGCACTTTTTCATATATTGGTAACATATTAATAAGCCTATATTCGCTCGCTTTTTTGGCTTTATCTATCTTTAGAATCGGTATTATAGTAGAGGTTTTCCAACTTTCCGGACAGTGATCTTCTCTTAAAGAATTATTTATTAAAATTGCAAATTCTTCTTTTATTATGGAAAAAGCTATCTTCAATATATCATTAGTTATTCCCTCTTCCGTACCTTTCTTTTTTGGTAATCCCATAACTATTTTTTCTAGCTGCTCTAGTGTAACAACTTCAAAACTTTCCATAATTCCTTTGTTCTTGATAGTATAGTTTTCTTATTTCTATTCATCCAAAATTCAATTAAATCACTGCCAGATCTATCTGCCTTTATAGAGTTTACTATACTATTAATACTTTGTATATAATATAAATTAAATTTATCGGCTATATTGCACTCTTCGGTATTGCCTAAGATCTCAAAATCTGTATTACCTATTTCTTTTATACCTACTTGCTCGCCTCTAATTACTTCTTTCAAGGTTTTCTACACAGTCGTAGGATTTTCTTTATTAAGATCTATCATACTTTCGTAATATTCTTTTTTTTTCCCTGATTAATTTTACTACTCCATTTCTTTCAATTTTATACTGTGACTAATTTTGTTCGGTATCGTCATACAATGCTTTCCTATATGCTTTATCCCTCCTATCCGCAGCCTCTTTTATCTCATCTAAGTACCATTTTTTCTCCTCCCATACTTTTGGAATTCTAAATTTTTTTTTCGGTGCCATTACATCTAACGCATCTACTATACTGTTAACAAAATTTTTCGCTTTCTTACTCAAAGAGAGAAAGAGAGAGAGAGAGAGAGAGAGAGAGAGAGAGAGAGAGAGAGAGAGAGGGAGAGAGAGAGGGAGGGAGCGAGAAAGGGAGAGAGGGAGGGAGGAAAGGAGGGAGGGAAAGAGGGGGGAGAGAAAGAGGGGAGGGGAGGGGGAAAAGGAGAGGAAAGGAGGGAGGGAAAACAGTGTTCGAGCTATCAACTGATCATTGCAATCGCCTCACGTAATCGCACAACAAACAGTGAATTGTACCGGCCTTGTCTCACCGCTATACGTGTCCGGTTATCGGATAACTATTTTTTTTATAATTTAAAAACTAAGTTTCGGACAAATTTTTGCCAAATAAAAAGTTGTTCAATAACCTCAGGAATATGTCTTTTCAAGGACATAAGGTTATTCTGAATCACTCTGTATATATATTTAATTGAAATGTTTATAAAATAATATATAAGGGAAACTAGGGCTATTCGTTAAACCTTTTTTTTCTTTGTGTCTCCTGAGTTCTATATTTATAAAAAAAAAACATGAAACGGTTTGAAAGGTTAAACCTTCCCTTTCACAATGTCGCTATAGATAGAACATAGAAGTGTACTTGCTTTGAAGTACATATAAAAATGTCGACCAATGCCAAAAATTGCGAATCGCCCTAAGCCCGGGGTAATTCGTAACTAATCCGGGAATATTTCAAAATTTGTGTTTTAAGTTGAAAGACTGTATAAAAACTGTTGTTAAGACTTTTTTTTATTTAAAAAAGAATATAGGTATACAAAAAACAAATGCAAATATACACGTTCGCATGTCTTTTATGCCATCCGTGTGACAATTTCCTAACCTCACAAGTGTTAATCTTTAACACTTTATAATTTTTACCTTAAGAGCGACGATTTTATATTCATATTCATGTTCTATATACTAAAATACACAATATTATCAAGTTTGAACTAAATCAATAAAGAACTTCAGTTTACCTTAATGCTTAACTCTGCGTAACGCAGACGTTTGTAACGCAGCCAACGTAAGGTTAGGGTTACCCATAAACGCTGCAATCAATATTAACAAATCGCCCCGGTGCTTGGTATTACGAATAGCCCCAACATCAACTGTGCGCATTATTGCGTATAATCGACAAAAATAAACATTACATAGCAAAAAAATAAACAAGAAATGTTTCAAATACATTTAACTGGACACGATATATTCAAAGTTAAAATAAATAAACTTTATTATCTTACTTAAATTTCAAAGAAATACTATCAAAAATTACTTCGACTGTCGCAAAACACATTTTTCAATACTACGATTTTAATATGACGTTGTCAACAAAACTTTGTTAGCAACATTAGGATCTGTTTACAGTATTTAAAGTAAATTTTTAATATGTATCCATAAAAAGATATTTCCAATTATCAAATTACCCCGTCTAACGATTTGCCTCGGTTTTCCCTTGTGTGTGTGCGCGCGCGCGCAAACACACACACACATTTTTTTAAACACAAAATACAAATAAACATTTCAATTTTAATGTGATTAGAAAGTTTGCAATCTGAATTAGTTAACAAATGAAAAAAGTAATTATTGATACCCTTTGACCATATACCTCTGGACTGCTAATACCTCTACTTTTCTATAAGATACAAAAAGAGGTCTGAGAATCTAAGATCTCAGCGCCCCCGGGTCCGGAAGTTAGCCAAATAGAGAACTACTTATCTATATTTCTAGTAAGAATCGGTACGATTGGTACGAATAACTCCAAATAAATAATTGAGTGATCCAGAAGTATTACTAAATAAAAAAATGATTCGTTCTTGTTTTGGTAAATTATGTAATAATAGAAGATAAAAAGTTGTAGGAGTAATTAAATGTAATCCGTGAAAAATACTAATTGATTTAAAATTAATTAAAAAAAAGTAACAAATTTAATAATTGTTAATTAATAATAAAATAAAGTATGTACATAGTAAATAATACAATAAAATAAAGTATATGTAAAAAAAATGGTAGTAATAAATGTAACTAATAATAAATAATTCTTTAAATTATTATTACTTGAACAGAAAAAAAGTAAAGTGTTTGAAGTGTAAGGTTCACATCTCACATAATCTAACTTACCTGTAACACATTTTTAGATTTTGTTGAAGTTGTTCCTGCAGGATTGTATTTCATGTTTTTATTATTGCATATTTCCGCAGAACAACAACAAACCATTTTTATATTTTATATTTTTGTTTGTACAATATAAATAGATCAAATAATAATAACCTTAACACGCGTCTCAGTTGTATCTTTGACTATACAGTCTCAAAGAGTCAAAGAATTGTACTTATTATTACTTGAAATGCAGCTAGGTAATTCTTAATTTGACCAATTTTCGGACCCGAGGACGCTAAGATCTTAGATTCCATTAATGGCTGCCGTTAGCAGTTCAAAGGTATATAGTCAAAGTTCACACGTATTTGTACACCCAAGGACTTTGATTCTGTCCATGGGGAAATTTTCCAAACTGAGAAGTCCCCACTTTCTACATACTCGCAGTTCATGATTAATGAAATGACTAAAGTTCATTTGTCGTTACGTTAATCATGAATTGTAACTATGTAGAAAGATAGCGACTTCTCAGTTTGGAAAATTTCCCCCATAGACAGAATTAAAATCCTTGGGTGTACATAGCTTGATTGGACACCAACCAATTATCTTGAATTATCTAGCCTAACCAACAAAAAAACTCTATGCATCGATCGCTGTGAGGGTGCCGTCACATGGAGCGAAATAGCGGAACGAGAGCGGAACCAATTATGTGCGTTCCGCGTTATGCAGTTTTCACTATGCATAATAATAATCAACAAGCGATAAGAACAATAGTTATGGACTTGTTGTTCATTCCGCGATGCGCTCGTTCTGTTCCATGGGGATGGGGGTCTTGAAAACTGTGTAACACGGAACAAACGTGATTGGTTCCGCTCTCGTTTCGCTATTCCGCTCCATGTGATGATACCCTGAGTGGTGGTGTCCAATCGGTGCTGTGTCCAAACGGGATCCTCCTTTATCATTGATGTGATCAAAATAATTTATTTTATTCCACAAATGTTCGAAAAATGGACTGCAAGAAGTATAATTCTATACATAGTTTAGTACAATTTATATTTATGACATTTCCCATAAGTAAACTGTTTTATAACATTTTGTAATGTAGAAGAAAAATTAACAAACAGCAAAATAATATTATTAAATACTATTCAAAATTGTATTGTGCACATTTATACCAAAATATTTCATGTAATTTCATGTTTGAAATTGTATACACAGAAAAATGTCATTCTGCTATTAAAAAAAACAATTACTCAATTTTTAGTTCTCTTCTTTTAAGTAATGGTTATATATGTAAAGAATATTTTCTTAACAATCATCTTAAAATACATTTCTAACTTAAAACAGGTTATAAGTAATTTACTTACAAGGAAAGAACCAGGTGACTCGCCCTGGGATTTTGACCCCAATTTTTTTACTTATTCTGGAAACGAAAAAAAAGTTTACGTTTCCCGGAATTTGATCGAATAGGCCTTAGTTTCGGAGAAATAAATTTGTGAAAATTGGCCATATCCGGAGCGCACCGTGGCATGCCATATGAGCCTTCCCGGTAATTGTTCTTCTTAACAGTGCAGTTGGCTTCGTGAGTTAGATGCTTGCTTTATAATTGTAAGATCCGAGATTGCTCCCGAAAGCGAGCAATAATTTTTTTTTAATAAGTGTTTTTATTTATCTTTATTTACTTTGATGATATTAATATATATGCAAATTTTTGAAATAAAAAATTTAATTTAATATCACATTTTAAACATTAATTTAAATTTAATTTGAAGAGAATTTTAATTCAAATAATATTTGAAATAATAAATAAGTAATAATAATAATATATAAGTTATTTGTAATGGAAAAATAAATGTATATGTGATACTCCTTCATTTATTCATTGTGCAAACTATAGAAAATTTATATGCTTTAAATGTTTTTGTGATGTTTTATCATCCAAGTAATTGTTCCGCATCAAAATAATTTAATTTTATAATAAATCCACAATACTTAAATAATTGAATTTTGTAATAAAAATATTCACATTCACATTGAGATGTTTGTTTATTCTTCTTCTTCTATGATTAATTATTTTAAAAACTAGAAATTTAAAATACTGTTAATATTATTTCTAATTAAATTTTAAACTTAAACAATTTGAAAATTTAAATACATTGCCTTTATATATAATCCATTACAATTAACTTATATATTATTATTATTGCTTATTTATTATTTCAAATATTATTATTTAAATTAAAATTCCCTTCAAATTAAATTTAAATTAATAATATTAAATTAAATTTTCTATTTCAAAAATTTACATATTATATTAATATCATTAAAATAAATAAGCATAAATAAAAACACTTAAAAAATAAAAAAAAATTATTGCTATCCGGGAGCAAACCCAGATCTGACGATTATGAAGCAAGCATCTAACTCACAAACGCCAACTGCACTGTTTGGAAGACCAGTTACCGGAAAGGCTCATATGGCGCGCCACGCCATATTTGCCAATTTTCACAAATTTATTTCTCCGAAACTAAGGCCTATTCAATCAAATGCCGGGAGGCGTAAACTTTTTCTTCGTCTCCAGAATAAGTAAAAAAATTGAGGTCAAAATCCCAGGGTGAGTTACTTGGTCCTTCCTTTGTTAGTATAAATATATATTTTTTTGTATGTCTATATGTAAGGGCGGATCCTGATAGCGCACGGGATCAATAGCCCACCACCACTCACGGTGGCCGATGCCTAGAGTTTTTCCGTTGATTGGGTTAGATTGGGTAAGTCAAGATGATTGGTTGGTGAGCTATCGCACTGTGCGCTATCGGATCCCGTCTTATATGTAAACCCAAAGACTTTGATTCTGTTCATGGAGAAATTTTCCAAACTGAAAAGTCGCTATCTTTCTATATACTTACAGTTCATGATTAACGTAACGAGCAATAAACTTTAATTGTTACTTTAATCATAAACTGCGAGTATGTAGAAAGTGGTGACTTCTCAGTTCGGAAAATTTTCCTATGGACAGAATCAAAGTCCTTGGGTGTACACCCAGCGTGTTTAATACTGTCCATGGGAAAATTTTACAAACTGAGAAGTCGTTATCTTTCTACATACTTACAGTTCATAATTAACGTAACGACCAATGAGCTCTAGTCGTTTTATTAATCATAACCTGCGAGTATGTAGAAAGTGGTGACTTCTTAGTTTAGAAAATTTTCCCATGGACAGAATCAAAATCCTTGGGGTCAATCATATAATTTCACGTGGAACTTTTCACGTTTCACTTTTCATTTTTTCATTTTTCACTCATAGAGAGTTCACGTGAATCTTTTCACGCACAGCGATTATGTATGGATAATGCGCAGAAGTTTAGGTTGCGTTCCGAAATTCACCTTTAAAGGCTCGAATCTGTCATCGCAACTATCAAGCGGTCGTGAAAAAGGTTTCTACCTGCTTTTATAGTATAACTTTTACTGTAAAAATTTAATTATATAAAAAAAGAAATTGTAAAAAAATATATTCATAAATAAATAGCAATATTTCTTAGTTATAATGCATAAACTTATTTTACAAATATAATATATATTACATTTATTTTTGATGATCCATATATTGTAACAACTATTTTATTATGTAGTAATCTAATTCTAAAAATTACATTGTAATTTAATACAATGTTTTTCAAAAATAACTTTAATTTAGTTTTATATTTATGCAAATTTTAAAGTAAATTAATTTTATTAGTCATTAAATTTAACTTTGTTTAATTAAAAAATATCGAATAATTTAAAATACAGACTTTGATCAAAACTGAATTCTCCGCTCACACATGTATTTTCCAAATTTATAAGTTATAAACACTTACATGATTGATTAATATTCTATTTCATAAGACGCACCTTTCTTATATCATTGTGTATCAAAACGCGTTAAAGTATATTTTTATCTAAATTTGCATTTGATGAAGCCTTATTCTATATCAAAATATCAATTTGTCACATATAAATATCAAATCTAATTATATCACAAAAGCATTATTTTTATTTATGTATGTACATTACTTTATCCTATCAACGTAACGCAATACCAAAAAGATTAACCTCTTCAATAATATCTCTTCAAACTGTTACCACACTGTTACCACACTTTCATTCTTATTTCAAAATACATACAATTTATTAATTCCCTAAATTTTCACCTTTTTGCCATCACGGCTGATGGCGAAAAAGTTCACGTAAAAAAGTTCATATTTCCGCTCATGAGTGAGTTACATGATTCCGTGGAATCGTACATGATCGTGCAGTTCACGTGAAACTTTTCACTTTTTATGTTTCCGCCCTAGGGGAAATGTTACATGATAGACTCCCTTGGCTGTACAGTCGTGTTCATTATAGTTGCGACACTTTTTTTTCGATGGTTTTTGGAATGTAGCCTTGCTCATCGAGCGGCAAACGTAATTGGTTGGATCCACAAGTAAGAACCAATCATGTTCTCAGCTCGTGTTATAGTTGCGTGTTCAGAGACGCATCTAAGAAAAAGTGTCGCAACTATAATGAACACGACTGTACAGTCGTGTTCATCAGGGTGCCGTCACATGGGGCGTAACTTGCGTAAGCGTAACTTGCGCCGACCAATGATATCGTTTTACTGGAACATTAGCTTCCGCCTAGCTACTTTACGCTTTTTACGTTATTATCGTTAAGTCGAATCCAATTTTCTGCGTAAGAAACGTTGTGTATACATGTATTGGTAACACATGTATTACTTAAATAAGCAGAACAAAATTGAAAGATAGATAATGATATCAGGGTAAATTAAGAAACAGTTTTATGTCAAATTTATTATTTATAATAGTTATTCTGTAATAACATTCTGTCATATCCAATCTTCTTGCGATATGTTGATACAAAATTTTAAGGTTATAGTTGTACATTAATAAATATGTCCGTGTTGCTTGAATTTCTTGCATGTAAAATGCTTTCTTTTTTTTAAATGCCTAACATATATTTATTTTGTTTTAAATATATAAATGTTTGAAAATTACAAGGAACAGGAATATATGTCCGCACAGGTTAGATTTGCACATAGATGATTCACACATACTAGTGTGCAGAGTATCAGTTCCACATGAGGCGTACTTTCTGAGACGCGTAAATTACAAAAACCAATCGTAAATTTGTTTAGCATTTCTGTTAGAGAGTACAAGAGAAATCCTAATCAGCAATTGGTTGCATTAGATACGCATTTCTTGAAAATCCGCGAAATACGCTTCATGCGAAAGAAGGCCTTTGAAATGGCGTAATGTATTTTAGAAGTTACTAGAATACGCAAATTACGCTACGCAAGTTACGCTCCATGTGACGGCACCCTCATAGTTGCGACACTTTTTCTTCGGTGGTTTTTGGAATGTAGCCTTGCTCATCGAGCGGCAAACGTAATTGGTTGGATCCACAAGTAAGAACCAATCATGTTCTCAGCTCTCGTTATAGTTGCGCGTTCAGAAACGCATCTAAGAAAAAGTGTCGCAACTATAATGAACACGACTGTACAGTTGTGTGAGCAAGGCTACATTCCTAAAACCATCGAAGAAAAAATGTCGCAACTATGACTACGTTTAAACGGCACAATTTAAGCCGAAGTTATAACATCAATGTTATAACTACAAACGTTAGATGCCGTGTAAACGCTATTTTACGCCAAAGTTATAACATCGATGTAGTAACTCAAAGTCAGTTGGTGAAGAGGGTTAGAGTTACAACATCGACATAAAAAGGATGTGTAAACGGTCACAATATAACGACGGGGAGGGTCCCAGATGCGCACAAGCCCAATTGGACACCACCAATTATAGCGGCCGATGCCTAGAGTATTTCCGTTGGTTGGGTTAGATTAGATTACGTGATTGGTGGTGTCCGATCGGGTTTGTGCGCATCTGGGACCCTCTCTAACGACGATTATAATGCCAACCCATAAAAATTGAACTTCTTTATTTTCCATTGTTTATAGAGTTAGTATTGAGTTTCCAAATCGTAATACAGAAGGCAAAAAAAATTAAAGCAAGTAAAAAAATAAAAACAATGAAAACCAAAAAGCGTGAAAGTTGGAAAACCGAGGAAAGTTGATATTTTCTTTAATTAATGAGAGAACGGCAAGTTATAAAAAATTTGTAAATAATTTGTAAATTATTACATCTCACTCAACAAATAAATATTTAATAATTTTCAAATTTATATTGTAACCTAAAAATACACTTTGTTAACTTCAGACTATATTTCTACCACAAACAAGCATCCAATTTTTTGTTATTTTATGTTGGTATTAATGGAAATCCTTGACTCACTTAACTCGAAAGTTCTTAAGCTGCTTCAACTTGGTGGAAATAAGATAAGCCTGAACGTGTAAATGCACCTTACTTTAAGTAGGAGTTATAACATTAACGTTACTAAATTGAATTTAGAAGCCGTGTAAACGTAGTCTATAATGAACACGACTGTACACCCAGCGTGTATGATTCTATCCATGGGGAAATTTTCCAAACTGAAAAGTCACCATCTTTCTACATACTTACAGTTCATGATTAACGTAACGACTAATAAGCTTTAATTGTTACTTTGTATTCTGAAAGTTCTATTGAAAATAGTTTTTTTAATCATAAAGTTGGTAGTACTGTAACTAACTACACTGGGTGTTTACGATAACTAATCGGATCTCGAATTGGATTGAACAATGGTACTCAACGTAGGTATAGAAAATTTCCCTAGGCTAATCGGATTGACGATTGCTGTCTCAAATGTAATCTGATTGATGACAAAGCGTAGAGACCGAGAAGCATACTTGAAAAGTAAGTCTCTTTATTTTTTTAAATAATAACACAAAAAATCAAAGATAAAGTTAAAAAGAATGATTTGAATTTAAATTTATTATATTTTTTTGTCTAAACACTAAATTTCGTTTAAATTTCTATTTGTAAAAATTAATTAATCTATTCTAAAGTTTGTGGTTATATCGGAAACAAATCAAAATTAATAAAACAATTATTAATTGTTAGGTACAAATTAAAGCATATAATATTTTAAGCATATCATATAGAATTTCTGTTTATTATAAACTTAGTAAAAATAACTTTAAAATCATTCAACTACATTACACATTAATCAATATTAATTTATATGTTAAAAATCAATAATGTTTCTAAAAATGTTCTTTTTATTCTTTTCCAAATCGTAAATAAACTTCAATTCCATGAATAAATAAAAATTACTGGAAAATGGATTTATATGAAGAGGGCATTATTGAACAATATCAATTTGTGCTAACTTAAAATTTGTAAAATCTACTTTTCTTTATTAATTGTTTATTAGAGAGTAATAATATAAAAATGGAATATACGCATCATATATGCATACAATTATTTTAATATTATTTATGTACATTCCGTTCTTATATTATTATTCTCTAATGAACAACTAACAAAGAATAGCAGATTTTACAAATTTTAAGTTAGCACAAATTGATATTGTTCAATAATGCCCTTTTCATGTCCATTTTCCAGTAATTTTTATTTATTCTTGGAGTTGAAGTTTATTTACGATCTGGAAAAGAATAAAAAAAACATTTTCAGAGACATTATTGATTTTTAACATATAAATTAATTTTGATTAATGTATAATGTAGTTAAATAATTTCAAATTTATTTTTACTAAGTTTATA
The DNA here is from genome assembly GCF_016802725.1 of Solenopsis invicta. Classification (NCBI taxonomy): domain Eukaryota; kingdom Metazoa; phylum Arthropoda; class Insecta; order Hymenoptera; family Formicidae; genus Solenopsis; species Solenopsis invicta. The sequence continues at coordinate 9,254,424 of NC_052664.1, read as the reverse complement.
ATAAACAGGAATTCTATATGATATGCTTGAAATATTATATGCTTTAATATGTATCTAATAATTAATAATTGTTTTATTAATTTTGATTTATTTCCGATATAACCACAAACTTTAGAATAGATTAATTTTTACAAACAGAAATTTAAACGAAATCCAGTGTTTAGACAAAAAAAATTACGATAAATCTAAATTCAAATCATCCTTTTTAACTTTATCTTTGATTTTTTGTGTTATTATTTTAAAAAATAAAGAGACTTACTTTTCAAGCATGCTTCTCGGTCTCCACGCTTTCGTCATCAATCGGATTACATTTGAGACAGCAATCGTCAATCCGATTAGTCTAGGGAAATTTTCTATACCTACGTTGAGTACCATTGTTCAATCCAATCCGAGATCCGATTAGTTATCGTAAACACCCACTGTGTTCCGTAATGTAAGTTGAATTTGTAATTATTGTTGTCTTGCAAAGATCAGCAAAGAGGTTAGTTTAATTTCTTGTATTTTAATTATTCATAAAATAATTGTAATCATGTATTAATGATTAAAATATTATTTACTGACAATAATTTTGATTTTAAAATAGGAAATGTACAGCACAAGAACTTCTAAAGACTAAAAATTAACTGCAAAGTGTGTTTGTAGGATAAATTTTTTGATATTACTAATATTGATATTACTTTTTTATAATCTTCCACTTATTTGATTTTGTATGAAATAAGTCTGAAATTATATTATAATAATATTTAATAAAAGTCTAACAATTTTAAGCATGCCAGCTAAGCTACTGTAGCCTCTTTAACTACTTAAACAGAATAAATTTTATCATGCACTATTAGTGGACACAAACAGATATAATTTATAAATTTATACTTACAATTAATAATTTAAAATTAATCAAAACTTACGATTTTTAGTTTTATGGAATTTTTGGAAATCTATCTTTTGCTTAATTCCTATTTTAAAATAAAAATTATTGTTACTAAATATTATTTTAATAATACATGATTAGAATTATTTTAATAAATAATACGTCATTAAAATTATTTTATAAATAATTAAATTACAAGAAATTAAATTAACTTCTCCGATGGTCTCTGCAAGCTAAGGAAATCACAAACACAACTTTTATTACCGAACACAGCGTAGTTAATTACAGTGTTACCAACTTTATTATTAAAAGAGATATTTTCGATAGAACTTTCAGAATACACCCCAAGTACTCGGTGTAAACTAGGCTTATGATTAAAGGGTGTATTTTGAAAATTCTATCGAAAATATCCCTTTTAATAATAAAGTTGGTTACACTGTAACTAACTACGCTGTGTTCCGTAATAAAAGTTGAGTTTGTGATTTTGTTAACTTGCAGAGACCATTACAGAAGTTAGTTTAATTTCTTGTAATTTAATTATTTATAAAATAATTTTAATGACGTATTATTTATTAAAACAATTATAATCATGTATTATTAAAATAATATTTACTAACAATAATTTTTATTTTAAAATAATAATTAAGTAAAAGATAGATTTCCAAAAATTCCGTGAAGCTAAAAATTGCAAGTTGTGATTAATTTTAAATTATTAATTGTAAGTAAATTAGATTATATCCGTTTGTGTGCTCTAATAGTGCATGATAAAATTGATTCTGTTTAAATAGTTGATAAGACTACAGTAGCTTAGCTGGCATGCTTATAAATAATAGACTTTTATTAAATATTATTATATGATTTCATACTTATTTCAAACCAAATCAAATAAGTGTAAGTGATTATAAAATAATAATATCAATATTAGCAATATCAAAAAATTTATCCTACAAACAAACTTTGCAGTCAATTTTCAATCTTTGGAAGTTCTTGTGTTCTTCAATTCCTATTTTAAAATCAAAATTATTGTCAGTAAATAATATTTTGCAAACCAACAATAATCACAAATTCAACTTACATTACGGAACACAGCGTAGTTAGTTACAGTGCTAGTTACTTTATGATTACAAAAACTATTTTCAATAAAACTTTCGGAATACACCCTTAATACACGAACTAACTAGTAATTTTTTATTAAATTATCGTAATTTCGGCCATAAATTTAAAGAATACTATATTAAGCTGATTGATGCCTGGGATACCGATTTTAAGGACCACGTTTCTTTCTTAGTTATTTTTACGTTCATGACCAAATGCTGCCGTCAACGATCACCGCAGCATTCAGTCATGAACATAAAAATAATCAAGAAAGAAACGTGGTCCCTAAAATCGGTACCCCAGTAGCGAGATTCTGTAACTCCTTAGCGACAATTCGGTATCGTTAAAGCGTCGTTGCGCAGATATTGGTCTAGTTTACACCGAGCACTTGATACGCATACTAACTCGTAACTTTCTATTAATTTATCTTACTTTCGACAATGCGTGTATACATAATACATATATTTAATTATTTTGATTCATATTGTACCAACTTAATATACTATTTTTTTAATTTATTTCCGAAATTAAGATAATTTAATAGAAAATTACTAGTTAGTACGCGTATCAAGTGCTCGGTGTAAACTAGGACATTATACATGGTAGAAAAGCTGCGCAACGACACGTAACGATATTCCTAGCTGTTGTTAAGAGTTACAGAATCTCGCTACAGACATCAATGCAACGCACTGTACACCCAATGACTTTGATTCTGTCCATGGGAAAATTTTCCAAACTGAGAAGTCACCACTTTCTACATACTCGCAGTTCATGATTAATGAAACGACTAGAGCTTATTAGTCGGTACGTTAATCATGAACTGTAAGTATGTAGAAAGATAACAACTTTTCAGTTTGGAAAATTTCCCCATGGACAGAATCAAAGTCCTTGGGTGTACATACAAGGACTTTGGCCGGTATTCATAGTCGATTCTTATTTCAAGATCGTCTCAAGTAACATCTTAAGATGCTAATATGGCTCTTTGATTGGTTGATGGCATCTTAAGATGATACTTAAGATGATCTTAAATATAAGAATCGACTATGAATACCGGCCTTTGATTCTGTCCATGGGAAAATTTTCCAAACTGAGAAGTCACCACTTTCTACATACTTGCAGTTTATGATTAATGAAACGACTAAAGCTTATTTGTCATTACGTTAAACACGATCTGTAAGTATGTAGAAAGATAGCGACTTCTCAGTTTGGAAAATTTCCCCATGGACAGAATCAAAGTCCTTGGGTGTACAGTCGTAAGCTAAAAAGTTGCAACACATTTTCTTCGATGGTTTTTGGAATGTAGAATTGCTCATCGATCGGCAAACGTAATTGGTTGGATCCCCAGATAAGAATCAATTATGTTCACTGTTCGATGAGCAAGTCTACATTCCAAAAACCATTGAAGAAAATGTGTTGCAACCTTTTAGCTCACGACTGTATAACTGCCCGTCATCGATTCGACGGGTTATAGTAGATGATTAACTTATCGACGCCACCATTTAGCATATAATTGTATATGTTAGACTATGGTCTAGTTTCCACCGATACGCTCAATTCGGCTCCATTCGGTGCAAGTCAAGTCTAGTGTTTTTTTTTCCCACTGGAAGTGGAATAGAAGTAAAGACAATTGATATTTCAGTAAGGCCAACTTAACTTTATAGAATATATATTAAAATAAAATAGAATTATTTTATATAATTTTATCTAAACCTATAGATTTTTATTAAATTTCTATGATGAATTATATGCGATTTTTAACCTCTTTAAGCTTTTTTACAGCACCCATCATCCGCAAACATGGAATGAGATAAATACAGGTTGGCACTATTCAGTTTTAATTATAGCAAATCGGTTGGACTGCACCAGTATGCACTAGTGCACATTAAGGTCAACGTACATGAATTGATGTAAGATGTGTGTTCATTGTCAGTATAAATATATAAACAGATTAAATTATACAATTTTCTCTTTTATGTTATTTGATAAGATACAAGTATTAAAAATTTCGCCAGTCAAGATATTTGCAGTTTATTTTTATACTAGATCAATCTATACCCAAAGACTTTGATTCTGTCCATAGGAAAACGGCGGGTCCCAATAGCGCACATCCCGATAGCACACAAACCACTCACAATGGCAGATGCCTAGAGATTTTCCGTAAGTTGGGTTAGATAAGTCAAGATGATTGGTTGGTGAGCTATCGGGATGTGCGCTATCGGAACCCTCCCATAGGAAAATTGTTCAAACTGAGAAGTCGTTATCTTTCTACATACTTACAGTTCATGATTAACGTAACAACCAATAAGCTCTAGTCGTTTCATTAATCACGAATTGCGAGTACGTAGAAAGTGGTGACTTCTCAGTTTGGAAAATTTTCCCATGGACAAAATCAAAGTCTTTAGGTATACAACGGCTTTAATATGCACTAGTGCACACTAACGCATCCGACCAAATTCGCTATTAGTTGCAACCGTTTCCACCGGGTTCAATTCGCTGCCACTCCACTAGAACTTGTGGATCAAAGTAAGAGTGAACTGCAATGAGCTCAATCCGACATGTTTCCATCGACTTCAATTTGGTTCTACACCGGATTGGATGCAGATTAATGCCTCGATGGAAACTAGACCTATGGCGTCTATAAGTTAGTTATCTACTATCGCTGTCGAATCGATGATGGGCAGTGTACACAGAATTTTACTTAAAATAAACTTGTGTACAATGCGTTGCATTGATGCCTGGGGGTCTATCATGTAACATTTCCCCTAGGGCGGAAACGTGAAAAGTGAAAAGTTTCACGTGAACTGCACGATCATGTACGATTCCACGGAATCATGTAACTCACTCATGAGCGGAAATATGAACTTTTTCACGTGAACTTTTTCGCCATCAGCCGTGATGGCGAAAAGGTGAAAATTTAGGGAATTAATAAATTGTATGTATTTTGAAATAAGAATGAAAGTGTGGTAACAGTTTGAAGAGGTATTATTGAAGAGATTAACCTTTTTGGTATTGCATTGCGTTGATAGGATAAAGTAATACATACATAAATAAAAATAATGCTTTTGTGATGTAATTAGATTTGATATTTATATTTGACAAATTGATATTTTGATAATTATATAGAATGAGGTTTCATCAAATGCAAATTTAGATAAAAATATACTTTAAACGCGTTTTGATACACAATGATATAAGAAAGGTGCGTCTTGTGAAATAGAATATTAATCAATCATGTAAGTGTTTATAACTTATTAATTTGGAAAATACATGTGTGAGCGGAGAATTCAGTTTTGATCAAGGTCGTATTCTAAATTATTCAATATTTTTTAATTAAACAAAGTTAAATTTAATGACTAATGAAATTAATTTACTTTAAAATTTGCACACATAAAAAACTAATTAAAATTAATTTTGAAAAACAATGTTTGAATTAAATTACAATGTAATTTTGAGTATTAGATTACTACATAATAAAATAGTTGTTACAATATATGGATCATTAAAAATAAATGTAATATATATTATATTTGTAAATTAAGTTTATGCAATATAACTAAGAAATATTGCTATTTATTTATGAATATTTTTTTTATATAATAAAATTTTTACAGTAGAAGTTATACTGTAAAAGCAGGTAGAAACTTTTTTCACGATCGCTTGATAGTTGCAATGATAGAGACTCTAATGGTGAATTTCGGATCCTAAACTAAACTTCCGCGCATTATTCATACATAATCGCTATGTGTGAAAAGATTCACGTGAACTCTCTATGAGTGAAAAATGAAAAATGAAAAGTGAAAAGTGAAACGTGAAAAGTGAAACGTGAAAAGTTCCACGTGAAATTACATGATTGACCCCCTGGGGTACCGAAGAACTTTTAAGAACTACGTTTCTTTCTTAGTTATTTTTACGTATATGACCAAATGCTGCCGTCAACGATCACCGCAGCATTCAGTCATGAACATAAAAATAATCAAGAAAGAAACGTGGTCCCTAAAAATTGGTACTCCAGGCATCAATGCAACGCACTGTACATACAGAAAAATATATATTTGAACCAATTATTTCAAGTATTTCATAAATTCATATATCCGCAAATCTATCATAGGTTGATTATAAGCATCAAATTTATTCAAAATATTTTCTGAATTATAATAATTTATTACTTTAATCAACAATATTAAGTTCAAACAAAAATTAAATTTGACTGTTACTTTGATCTTTCTTCGATATAATTGTATATTATATATTTTATATTTTAAAAAAAGTATAAATTCTTTTTTTCATATAATAATAAATTTTTCTAAAATTTGTGATAAGAATACTTTAAGAAGATTATTAAGAAATTATCTTTTGTTAAAGATAATCGTTACAAGAAAAAAATTAAGTAAACAGTTTTCTTAGTAGTAGAATTAATATTTTTGTGTGTACTATTGAAGAAAAAGAATTTTCTAAGTTTTTCACAACTTTTACACAGTGAAATTGACAAGCAATTAATTGTTGACAATGAGATCAGAATTATTAAACTTGACTCTCAAAAATTTTATTTCAGAATTATTTGAAATTATATCACCTTACCCAAAGTATATCTATATATAAATTTTTTCAATATATCTAACATATTTAAAGAGACAAATAGTCTTACCAATGGCATGATTAAAAATTGACAGAAGAAACCTATGCCTGGTCCTATTGGCCTTCTTAATGCATTGCGGCATATGCTCCAATCCATGGCGCAGCCAAAATTAATATATAAAATAGATACAAGTATTGCTACACTGGCAGTAAATATAGAATCTATTGTGCGTTCCTGTCGTATTACAGTTATAAGAGATACTTCCTGGCTGTCTTCATCCTAAAAAAAAACCTTGATTATCTTTAAAAATAAAATACAAAAATTAAATGTTAATTAAACAAAAAATAAAAATTAAATAAATTAAATGTTCACTTACTTACCATTTCTGTTCGAGTAAATGTTAATTTTGTTCTACCAAGAAATACACCAGTGATATTTAAAATACCATTGATCAAAGTTTCGTTTGACATTGTCACTTCAAAACTTGGTATTGCAATATTTTGATCTGCACTCACAACCCATTGTGGATAAGATAAACTGACATTTTTATATATGGTAAATGGGACTGAGATTACTTCATTCATATGTATAGTTATATCTTGTATAATATCAATGGTCCAAGCTGTTGTCCCTCCCAACAGCAGTATTCCTATTATATATATAGAACCTGCCATTCTCTGTGTAAATAAAAAAATATATATTAATTAATATACAATAGTTTCTTAAGAGATTTTGACAGACAATTTGTTGCGCAGCAATTATCACCTAACTCTAAGATTCAGTAGCAAACAACAATGTTAAACTGATAAGAATATAAAGCAGTAAAAAAAGGATGTATAAAGGAAAGATTGAGTAAACAAGATTAGATAAGTGTTCTCACATGACATACTTTATTCAAGAAACGTCCTGCAAAAATCCTTAGAATGTATAGGATCCTAGTAAACAAGATAACGTCAAATAATGTTTCAATGATATCTTATTGACAATAAAAATGTTATTAACCCAAGGAGAACAGAAAAGTCGAAGTAATGGCAATTTTATATTATATTAATTAAATTTGTTGGTCATTTTGTAATTAGTTAATATGATGTCAAATTAATACATTTTGACTTTTCTTTCTCTTTGATAATAAAATATTATTAAGACATTATTTAATATCACTTTGTTTCTTGATGTCCTTTATCTTTAGTTTTTGTTATATAGGTTGTATTATAATATGTTGAATCACAACACTTTTGAATGAATTATTACTTTTACAAGTGTAAAAAAATTCTACATTGAGTAAAAAAAAAGTATTTGTATAGTTTTTATTAAAAAGAATTGTATATAAATGTAATAACTAATTATGTTCTTAATTTTTCAAAGAAAAGAAATACATTGAGTTATTTATTCTGTCAAATCATGTGTACAGAGTTAACTCGTAGCATAATATAAACTTTTTATATCCTCTCTTTGGACATTGTCCGCGAAGAATCATTATTCATATGTCGGACAATGACAAGTAGCTTTTGCGCAACATTGCAAAAAAATAAAACGAAGTACGCATGCATATATATGTGTTAGTCACGTGCATCAATGTGTTATTCCCTGTGTACCGATTCGTTTCTTGACGCGTGTTCACCGGCTCACCGTCGTACAAGACACACGCACACACGCGTAATCATAATCGACAATACGTGACTCTTCTCGTTTGCAAATATGTGTACGATATCGAAGACGCGAAATATTACAGCTTAATTGTATAATCAGCGCGCATTGGGCCACAGTGGGGAGGGGCGGTAGAATGTGGTATGTAGAATGCTCCGACAGTTCAAAGCTCGGACAGCTCTCCACTCCTGGGGGTCGATTGTGTATCTTTGTCGACTTTTCTCACTTCTCGTATTTTCATCTCACATGAAAAAATACGCGCGATTGGCTATGAGCATAGTGAAACTGCGATATCCCTATGCTCACGTGAGTGAAAATCACAAATGCGAGTGCGAGAAATGGTAGAAAACTTCACATAACCTTTAAAAAACGGTGCATCGCCTCTGAGTTAATCTCCAATAATCTCAAAGTCCCTCCTGTTAACGACTGACGTGTTCCGAGTAAGATATCAATTTAAAAAAAACGGTGCGTAAATATTGCATAATTGATTTATAATATATACTTATATTATTTATATCTTATTATTTATTTATTGTTATTTATTATTTATATACTTATATAATTATTAATTTATTTATATACTTTATACAATTTTACAATGTATTATCTAGAATATATTATCTAGAATATCGAATGTATCCTGAGTATCTTTCAGTTTCTTTCTTAATAAATTTAAATTTCTTTTTCTAATTTTTTTTCTAATTCGCATTTTCCTCTTGCTCGATAAAAAGTAAAAGGTACTCCATTCTGAAACGATACAAGACTCCGCAAACTCGACCAAATTCGACACAGTTTGATTGAACTCGACATCAAAATACTTGCCGAGCAATGTCACGTGAGAAATGTCGCATTTCCACTATGGTGAAAAGTAGCCAATCGAGTGAGAGCTCACTTTTACCATTTTCACTAGGTTTTGGAATACGCAATCGACCCCCTGAATATTGGTGCCCATGATGTAAGAAGAAAGGTGAAACAAGTAACCAGATGCGCAGTAGACCAATCTCATACATACTTTAAACCAATCAGAACTGGGTTCAAATTTTGAGATTCAATATGGCTACAGCTCCGGTACTGAGACGTAACCTCCGCGTCGCTAGCTGTCGGACTAACAAATATAACAATTTTGAAGGTGCCATTTGCTAGTCGTTTGCTAGTGTTTGCATGTTTTTTTTGTTTTGTTTGCGTATTAATTAGTTTAAACAAAAAATCGAAATTAAAATTTGGACAAGTAAAAAGTCGTTTTAGCCTTTACCTCGTGATTTCCTGAATTCAGTGTCGAATCGTTTGTTAGTCGTTTGCTAGTTCCGAATATATAAGTATTATTCTAATTATATCGATAAATAATGTCCACCCATGGAATTTGATTCCGTCCATGGGGAAATTTTCTAAACTGAGAAGTCAACACTTTCTACGTACTCGCAGTTTATGATTAATGTAACGACTAGATTTTATTGGTCGTTACATTAATCATAAACTGTAAGTATGTAGAAAGATAGCGACTTCTTAGTTTAGAAAATTTTCCCATGGACAGAATCAAATTCCATGGGTGTACTAATTCATTTATTAATAAATGAGATTTTATAGTAACTTTAACCCTAGTAACTTTTTAGATGACTCGATCACCTAGAAAGTTACCAGGGCTAAAGTTACTATAGAAATCCCATTTATTAATAAACGAATTATTACATTATTTATTGATATAAATTAGAATAATACTTATATATTCGGAACTAGCAAACGATTTGACACTGAATTATTCAAGAAATCACGAGATAAAAGCTAAAACGGTTTTTTACCTGTCCAAATTTATCCAAATTTTAATTTTGATTTTATGCCACACACAGATTTTACTGGAGATAAAACTAGCGCATGCGCATTGAGTCACCTAGAAAGTTACTAAGGCTAAAGATACTATAAAAATCCCTTTTATTAATAAATGAATTATTACATTATTTATTGATATAATTAGAATAATACTTATATATTCGGAACTAGCAAACGACTAACAAACGATTCGACACTGAATTCAGGAAATCACGAGGTAAAGGCTAAAACGACTTTTTACTTGTCCAAATTTTAATTTCGATGTTTTGTTTAAACTGATTAATATGCAAACAAAACAAAAAAAACATGCAAACACTAGCAAACGACTAGCAAACGAATGGCACCTTCAAAATTGTTATATCTGTTAGTCCGACAGCTGGCGGCGCGGAGGTTGGGACGTATTTATACTTGTATTTATATGTGAATCGGAGATAATCGGTGAATCGAAGAAATTCAAAGCTACTTAAAAAAAGAAAAACGTGAAGGTAAGGTTGAGACTTTGTACATTAATAAAAATTGTGATAATTGTTATTTCAAATTTTTTAAACTTGGATTAGAAGAAATTTGGAAAGTTATAAAAATGAGCTTATGTGTATGGCTAAATTGTTGTATTTCATGTTCATAACAACAATGTTTATTGCAACAGTGATTCGTGTTAAAGATAATAAATTTCAAGTATTTTTACATTTTTATATTTATTTTTTTAACAACATCTACATTTTAAGTACGTGTGATTACATATAATTGTTTCGTATTTAAATTGCGCGAATATATTTGGACCCAAATTTTATTAACTCATCACATCGAGCTACGCCTCTTACTACGCATCGAGCCGCCGACCTTGTTTCACCTTGTTTTTTACATCATAGGCTTGTTTTCTATTCGTGCACTAGACTGCACTGGAACGTTCCTTCTTGCTTCCGCTAATTTTCAAACATCTATCCGTTTGTTTTCTGTTTCTGAACTCTCTAAATAAGTGTACACTTAAATTAAATAGATAGATGTTTCAAAGTTAGCGAAAGCAAGAAGGAACGTTCCAGTGCAGTCTAGTGCAGGAATAGAAAATAAGCCTTATCTATTTCATTTTAAAGCCTGCCGCAGACGATACGTTTTTTCTTACTGGATTTCTAACTGGATTTTCCTACTTGCTATCGTACGGGCAATGGTATTGGCAGTGCTACTGGCCGTGGCTTCACACGGTGTGAGTTTTCGTACAGGCTGAGCAACTGAAATTTGTTTCATAGAAGCGGCACGCTTAAATATGGATGAGATAGATGAGATGGATGAAATTATTGCAACAGTTGTACATTGTCGTAAAATTGCTATTGCATTATTTTTAATTATTGAAAAATTGCGACAACAAAATAAATATCGCCGACGTTTATGGAGTCGACAGTCAATACATTCTTTAATGCCTTACTTTTACTATGCTTATTATGGTAATTTGGTGTGTTTATCGCATATAAACATGGTTTCTATTAGTAGGCCTCTATTAAATATAAAATACTTTTTTTGGAATATTTTGAAGTCTTTTCATTTTTGCACGACGTCATGTTTGCGAAGTGAATTCACGTTCGAACTTTGACAACACTTCGACAGTATAACCTGGTATAACCCAGTATAACCTATACAGACTGCGTCCTGATTGGGTTTCACAATACAGGGCCTCGCACATGAAATGCATAACATAACATAAGCACAACATAAGACCGATGGACCAATGAACATCCAACATAAAGTCGCCATATTGATTTACATAACATTTTTATTGGTCCATTGGTCTTATGTTGTGCTTATGTTATGTTATGCATTTCATGTGCGAGGCCCTTAAACCAGTACAGAATCACGTAAGAAAAATAGGACATGATCTATTACGAAAATCCAGTACGCGAGCCAGTAGCGTAGCCCGTAAGCTACCCATTTCCAGTACGGGAGCACGTAAGACTGCCAGTATAGGAGCACGTAAGCAATCCCGTAAGAAAAAACGTATCGTCTGCGGCAGGCTTAAGTGTACACCCAAGGACTTTGATTCTGTCCATGGGAAAATTTTCTAAACTGAAAAGTCACCAATTTCTACATACTCGCAGTTCATGATTAATAAAATGACTAGAGCTTATTGGTCGTTGCGTTAATCATAAATTGTAAGTATGTAGAAAGATAGCGACTTCTTAGTTTGGAAAATTTCCCCATGGACAGAATCAAAGTCCTTGGGTGTACACTAATTCAGCGAGTTCAGGAATAGAAAACAAACGGCATGATTGGTGCCCACCCATGGGTGGAACTAGGAATAGTGTGCGCAGTTTGCAAGCGTCTCTTTCTAATTCTTTGCCCTCAGAGTGTTGTCACATGGGGCGTAACTTGCGTAGCGTAATTTGCGTATTCTAGTAACTTCTAAAATACGTTTTATGCGTTACACCATTTTAAAAACCTTTTTTCACGTAAAGCGTATTTCGCGGATTTTCAAGAAATCCGTATCTAATGTAACCAATTGCTGATTAGGATTTTTCTTATACTCTTTAACAGAAATGCTAAACAAATTTACGATTGAATTTTGTAATTTACGTGTCTCGAAAAGTACGCTTCATGTGGAACTGAGGATGCCGTCACATGGGGCGTAATTTGCGTAAGTGTAACTTGCGTCAACCAATGATATCGTTTTACAGGATCAGCTTGGGGTGCGCACGATTGGACACCGCACGATTAGACACCACCACTCACAGCGGCCGATGCCTAGAGTTTTTCCGTTGGTTTGGTTAGATAAGTCAAGATGATTGGTTGGTGTCCAATCGTGCTGTGTCCAAAAGAGTGTCACCCGATCAGCTTCCTCCTAGTTACTTTACTCTTCACGTTATTATCGTTACATCGAATCCAATTTCTTGCGTAAGAAACGCTGTGTACAGTCGTGTTCATTATAGACTTAGGCACACAGGACGCGTCAACGCGTTACGCATGGCGAATAGCCAATCATTCTTTTGCTTTCTTATTTCTTGTCATAAAAACGAAAAAATGATTGGCTATTCGACATGCGTAACGCGTTGACGCGTCCTGTGTGCATTGAGCCTTAGTTTACACCGAACACTTGACACGCATACTAACAAGTAACTTTCTATTAAATTGTCTTAATTTCGATAATACGTGTAAATGTATACGTGATATCTATATTTAATTAATTATCTTGATTCATATTGTACCAGCTTAATATACTATTCATTAAATTTATTACCGAAATTAAGATAATTGAATAGAAAGTTACTAAATATTACGCGTATCAAGTATTCGGTGTAAACAAAGCCTTTATATAGTCTAAAGGGTCACGCACATAAAATGCATAACATAACATAAGCACATCATAAGACCGATGGACCAATGAGCATTCAGTATAAAGTCGCCATATTGATTACATAAGATTTCCATTGGTCCAGAGGTTTTATGTTACGCTTATGCTCTGTTATGCATTTCATGTGCGAGGCCCTTTTATGTTACGACGTTGCGACGGGCCAATCAAAGAAGAGAATATATGATTTTTTCTTCTTTTAGTCACGTGGTCGATGACGTAGTTACACATGCGCAAATCACTTTGTTCTGAGGAATTATCCATCCTTTATGCCGTTTATACGTGGTCTCTTAAGTGGATTTTGTGTGGGATTTTGTCCGTCACAGACGTCATTTGCTGTGATGCGCATCGCACTGCGATGACCCTCTTTGTGCATCTCGATAACGTGCTATTTGGCGTGCTCTTCCTGTTTCTGCTTGCGCCGCCAGCCGATGGTTTTTCTTATGAAAATTTGCCCGCGGTTGCAATGGATTACAAGGTGCACATCGACGCCGGCAGGGAGGACTGTTACTATCAATATGTAAACCCCGGGGCGACATTCTACGTCAGCTTTCAGGTACCATCGGCTGTATATCTATCAAGTGACAAGCCGCAAATGATTCATTTTGGGTAATGAAAAAAATCGGGCACAAATATCAGAATACGACTCGCTTGGTTGACCATATGGTTGTGTGGAATTGGAGACACTTTCTCTTGGGGCTTGTATTTCAACTCGGAGAAACACGTAATTTACGAGTATTTGCTCTATTTTATTTCACGCAGATCACGCATGTTCGCAAACTTCACGATCGTTTATTTCCATAAAGAATTGTGATCTATTATATGGATTACATGCGCTCACTTGTTTCTTATATATTGTTCATTTGCTGCAGTGACAACTCAAAAAATTAAATTTTTAAAAATGTTTTGAATAAAAATTGTACATTTTTAAATGTGATTTTGATTTGATTAGTCTATTGATTGTAGAGAAAATATCATTAGTTTTTTACTGAATGTATCAAATTCTTATCAAACTTTTCTTTGCTCTAGAGATAAGCTCAAAAAGTTCAATTTTATGTAGTAGCAAGTAAACAATATGTTAGTAATTTTGTACTATAAAAGGTCTGAGAATTGATAATCTCAATTGTACACAAAAAATTATTTTGTATAGCTGCATTATCAGCAAAATCTTTTAAGAATTATTTATCAAAAATTGCCTTTGATAGCAGAATATATGGACTGTGAGATAAGTGTTACACAGGTTGCATTCAACAAAAAAAGCAGTTAAAGTTTTTTTTTGTTTTTGTCCTTAATTACTACTGGATCTAAATGTAAATATTACTCATTAATTTCAATACACCATTCAAATCACTGCAATTCATTTATATAAGCTATGTTCTGCATTTTTAAAAAATGTAAAACATAGCTTATATGAATGGTTGTAGCAAATTGCTTTTTGATTAATAACTCCTTTCCAAGAGCCATTTGTGAGATTATGTTACACATTTTCACAGTATCATAATACAAGGCAAACATGGAATTCTTTCATGGTATGTGTTGAATCAGTTTCAAAATAGCATGTATGTACCTATTTAATATCAATACAATATCACTTCGTGACCATGCACATGTATTTTGTTTATTTTCAGGGATCAAATATTATTTTACTATTAGCCTTTTTTTTTGAAAATCACAATTTTGGAGGATTTTAATATAAATAATGTATAAATATGATGCATACAACTGCAAGTTTATAATTGCAAGTTAATTCATTTCTGTGCAAAATACATATTATATTCATTTTTTACAAAGAAATCAATGAATCTGTGGATTGTGTTGAAATTAGTGAGCGGTAGTATATAAACTAATTGTATTAAAGTATCTTACAATAGTTGCAAAGCCTTTCTGTTGACCATAGATGCAATATGGTAGTATTGAAATAAAAAAACAATAATGAAATAAAAATAATTACTAGTGTTCTGATATCAATATTACTGATTCAAATTTGTTTTGTTTGTAGGTCTTGCGAGGTGGGGATGGAAAAGCTGGTTTTGCAGTAAGAAATCCAGAGGGGATTATAGTATATCCTTATCAATGGCGTACCAATGCCGACTATCAGGATCAATCGGTGAACGGTGGTTATTATAGTGTGTGCATTGATAATCAGTTTTCAAGATTTGCTGCAAAATTAATCAATTTGTATATCACAGTGATCAGGTAAGACGCTTACAATAAATTTAATAAAAATATGTAATGTGTAAAAGTTAAGTAAAACATCTATTATCCTATCATTAATTGTTAGGTATGATAAATGGCAGCAATATACACAGGAATTGGAAGAATTGAATCTTTCCGTTGAGAACTTTACGGTAAGCTTTTTCATAGATGTTGCAATTACATAAACATAAAAATTATATTATAAATAAAATTGTGATTTTTAATTATACAAAAAATTGTGCGCGTGTGCGCGTGTGCATGTGTGTGTATCGTTAATATTGATTTGCAGGGAATATTGAGAGCAATAATTTATGGACAAAATTTTTACAATATTCAGATTATCGTTTATTGTGTACACGCTTTTTCTTAATGATAGTTGTTGATGTTGTTGCGCAAATATTTTATATGGCAAAAAGCAATGACACCAACAATTATTGTTAAAAACAGAAAGCGTTTACAGACCAGAGATTTTCACGTAAACTCCGCGCCGTATATTCAGTCTTGAAACAAATCCTTAATTGAAATCAAAATGTGTAATGTCGTAAATTTAATTTAACAATTTATTTTTTTAATAATACTAGTGCTCATAAGCATTTTCAACCCTTAAACACACCGATTTCATAAAATACGTAAACACATTTTCAGGTCTGGGAGACTTTCAACTTTGAAAAGTTATAACTTTGGTTCTAATCAACATTTTTCAACAAACTTTTTCTACATGAAAATTCAAAATCTCAGAAATTTGACTGCATAATCGGCTTTGCCGAAAAATGATTTGTTAAGTTGTAAAAGAAAAACCATTAAGCAAAAATTAGAAATTGTTCAAAAATCTACTTTTTCTTTAAAAAATCATATCTCCGCAACAAAAAAACTTAAGAACTTTTAAATATGACATTTTAAAGCTAAAAAGTCATACTTAAAAAAAAAATTATGGTGTTGTCATTCTTTTTAGAAAGAATAATTATATAACAAAGAGAATATGAGGTATTTTTGGGTGTCTAAAAATCAACTTTTTTTAAAAAAATCATCTTTGCAACAAAAAACTTTTAAGAACTTTACAATACGACGTTTTAAAGCTAAAGAATCATACTTTCAAAAAAAATTATGTCACTACCATTTCTATTGAAAAATATACTTACGTAACAAGGCGAATATGAGGTATTTTTGATTAACTCAAGGTGTCTAAAGTTGAAAATTGATGTGTTTGATAATATATTTTGGACTCTACGCAAAAGTCCTCTTTTCCACGGCACTATAGTATTTTAACTTTAGACAGAGTAACATACGCGTACGGATCTGTTTGAACGTATTTTGTCCATTTTTTTACATAAGATTACTCACAAAAAAGTTTCACTCATACATTATATGGGTCCCATTGACCCTAATAAAACTTTGCTAGCGTGTCGTCCGAATTCTAGTTGACTAAAAAAAGTTGATCAACCATATCTATTAAAAGAGGAGATTCAAACTTTTTTTATGTTCTAGTCTGAATCTCCTATCTCATTCCGTCTTCACACAGCAAGTGTTTGAAACTTCATATGGGGTCTGAGATCCACTTATGTGTTTAAGGGTTAAACACTGTAAAGAATTTATTGTGAAAACTAACCTAGACTTGATGTTTTTCTAGTTACTGTAATAACATATTTGTTATTACAATAAATAACACAACCCTTGCTAATCAAATTGGTAAGATTCTTGAACATAATGTAGAGAGAATCCAGATTCAAATCCTGGATGAGGTATTATTTTTCGTAATTCTTTGCTAACAGTGTTTTAAGATGCTCCTGTGTACATCTATGTTTGTATATATATGTATGTACGAGTTTGTGCATATGGATAATCATATTAACAAAAAATATATATGTATATGTAAATATATAAAATAATACTCGTTGATATCAATTTTTTTGATGATTCTTGAAGAAAAAAATATACGTATCGCAGCGTTTATCAATTTGTTTTTAAGTTATAATCTTATTAAAATTTGAAAAATTGGATGGTTGCTCCGGCGAATCATGTTTGTATTTGCGGTTCGGAATTTTTCTTTAATATGTGTTTTGTAATTTTTTTATTCCATTTAAACACATAATACAATGATATAACAATGTTATAATTGCCTATAATATTACAATACATATCTACAAACCGAAAATTAATATAACTTTATAAAATAAACCTTTCAAATCTACAGTGATCCATCATTAAAATCTGTTTGCAAATAATTTTGTCATAATAATTATATATTTTTTATTGCATTTTTGTGTGGAGCAATGGCTCGGACTTACATTGAATAAAACAAATGATATCATACCGCACGCACATCTGTTGTTTCTAATTTCTTGCGGAAAGCATATTTGGTTCATATTTGAAAAAATGTGCTTTTTTGGAATTAATTTTGAGGCATACCATGCATATTCAATCATGACTGAAAATATTTGACGAGAGCTGTGAGTGAATTAAAGAGTGAATTCTAATTGCGTTCTCTGGGGATGAAAGTTGCCGATTTTCTTGTAAAACGTGTGTACAGTCTTGTGTCTGTTTTATAAAGTTCTTTGGAGTAAATATGTATTAGCTTTGCGATGTCTATTTCTTCCGCCAGGAAGATTTATCCTATCCTGACAAAATAAATAGACATCAATATATATTTATTTCGAAAGAGAATAGCCTAACCTAAAATACAGAAAAACTACTCGCGTCACTTTTCTCGCGTCGTCCGAAACAAAGGAATTTGGAGTGCATCTACGTTTCCACTCCCAATTCAATTTTCAATTTAAAATTCATAATTTGAAAACAAAGTCGCATGTTGATAAACGCTGCGATATATTTGTTTGTTCTCAAGGATCATAAAAAAGTGTGCGTGCGTGCGTGCGCGTGTATGCGTGTGTGTGTATAAAAGTTCATATAGTTACTAGTTACGTATATGTATATATTTTTTTTGTACTTAGAATTTACCTTGTTCATTAGTACATGTAATATACAGGATAGTTGAAATAATGTTTCAAACTGATATCTCAGGATCTATTGGGTAAAAATACATGATTTATATGGCGATTTTTTTCAATAGCCTTTTTTAAGTATGAAATTGAAATTGAAAATCCTCCCAAAGAGGTGACAGGGAGAGGGCAGCAATTTTGAAATTTCAAATAGTGTTCAATAAAAAATGACATCAATTTTACGTTAAAAATCAAGCAATTATTATTCTAAGTAATTTTTTTTTTAAATCACAAAATTAAAATTGCATTGAATCATGAAATGTAAAGATCTATCATACAATGATTTATAAATCTAGAAATAAAATATTTTTTGCTCTTTCTGCTGCCTTCTTGGAAGGGCTTTTTAAATTTAATTGTAACATATTTAAAAGTACTTATTGTAGATTTTTTAAATACAATCTTATATAAGTATACCTATATATTTATATAAGATTGTATTAAAAAAATCTCTCTCTCTCTCTCTCTCTATTTCTTATATAAATTATTTTATCTGTTTATTTTTATGTGGTTCCTGAGGTAACTAGTACTTTATTTGAACTATTCTGTGTATATCACTGAAATTCAATATTATACAGTATGTATTATATATTATATAACTGTTATATAGTATGTATTATATATTATATAACTGTTATGTAATATATAATAATGTATATTATAATATATGTATATGCACATAAAATTATATATTAAGAATTATATTATTATTTTTTTCTTTTTTAGAATACAATTGTGAATGTAGAGAAAAACATTAATGAGATGCTTCATACTCAACATTGGAGCAGGAGCAGAGAGGCAAGAGACTTAAATTTGCTGTTGGACAATAATTCTTATGTGCAAACGTGGTCAATCGCGCAGGTAGTCGTCATTACATTGACGACTATGATTCAAGTGTACTTCGTTAGGAAGTTATTTGATATAAAACCATCTGGGCATTCCAAGACACGTATTTAACACTGATGCATTACAGCCAGTTATTTGCTCGATAAGAGAGCAGCGTTCAATATGTATTGTGATAAACTTATTGTATCAATTGTTCTATATCATCAATTGATTAATGATATGGTATTAATCAGTTGACGGTATGAATCAATTAATCAATGTTTATTATTGATTAATCAATTGATAACGCGTTCATAATAGATAATGGCATAAATTATAACACATAAATGACTCCATTAATAAATTTTTAATTGCTGTTTTGCAGCAATATTTTATCAATTGATACATTTTTGCGTTATTTTTATGCCATTATAATCTTTATATGCAATGACTCTTTAGAAACTGTTTGAATCTTGAAAACATGAGATACAAAAAATTCAAAAATTTACTGGTTATAAATTTCTTGAGTAATATACATTTGAACAAAAAGCCTCAAATAAATGAAAAATTTTCCTGTTCGTGAAAACGTAATGAAGTATTCATATACATGAGATTTTGTATTTTCTATTAAAAGCATAATTTATGCTAATTAATACTATTTTTGATAATTTTTATAGATTTCTATTTCAGAATATTTTCTCTTTTTAATTGTCTATTAATAATAAAAGTTTAATAATATATGAGTTGAGTCTTTTATATATTATATAAGACTGTTTTGCAATTCGCATTTGTAGAAATTATATGTTCAATAGCCATTTTAACTTATTTCTACTTTTGTTTTTAATTTCATTCTTATGCTCGATCAAGTTGAACATATTTAAGAATAAAGAAGTATATGAAATAACGTTTATATTGTATTTGTATAAAAATATAATAAATAATGCATACTTTTGTTACAACATTCTTTCTTTCCATGCCTCTATATACAATATTCACTTAAAATATAAAATATATCATTATTTTTTTCATATTAAGGCTCGTGACTCCTCACCGCGGCCATATTGAAGTCGTGACGTCAGAAGCATGAAATTGTGTGAAATGACACGTAATTTTATCCGACGTGCCATTTCTAAATAAAGCCAATTTAGATAAAAGAGACTAATCAGATGGCTTTAAAACACTTGCAAAAATGGGTTAAGATTATCCTTTTTTCGCCTAACAGTCAGTAAATAGTCGTAAAAAGCATGTAAAGTGAAGCAATTCAAGCAGGAAAACACGGTTAAGCTAAAGTTTCCGACGTGCCATTTTTAAATAAAGACAATTTGGATAAAATATACTAATCAGATGGCTTTAAAACACTTGTAAAAATTGGTAAAGACTATCCTCTTTCGTTCGTCTAGCAGTAAGTAGTCGTAAGAAGGATGTGTGACGCTTATTCAGACAGGAAAACATGGATAGCTATTAAAAGGAATGAAAAATGTACTTTTCTGTATAAAATTCAAAACTTTACTTGCGGTCCATTTTTATGAATTTGGTAAATACGAGACGAGCCATATTTTTACAATACAACACATAATAACAAAATGACATGCACGACAACATCTCATCATCAATCTGTCACGTTTCACATCTATTAGTTCTAATTTTGTCCGTGACAGAATGTCACTACCGTCAACGCGGAGTTCTCGGCTGAGGAGTCAGGAGCCTTAATTTTTTGTATAGTTTCAATATATTACAGTAAAAAATTTTAGAAAATTGTTTTTCCGCTTTGAGAAGTAACATTGGCACATAGTTGATTGGAATATTCAATACTGAAATGTAGAAATCGCATATGTATTATATAAATAAATAATTCATTAACGCACGCAATCTGATAATATCTGAGTGATTCGAACTCATAATCAGATTATTTTAATTTTGTCAATGGATCCCTTGAATTTGTCTCGCTCTTCTTTGTTGTATTACGCTGTTGCTGAGTGCTAAGAGACGGTGCCGCTGTTTCAGATTTCGTGCACGCACGTGCTCCGATGCAACCTCCTTTGTGTGATTTGCCGGAAACCATCCTTGCTCACCGTCCAATAATTTTTCACCGTGATACCAACCATCTGCCATTTTCCTCAATACGTTTATTACGTCTCCTAGATAATAATGTTTAATAAATTATCAAAATGTTTTTTTTTCTCTATAAAATGTGTTAGTGGAAATATACAGGGTGTTTGATAATGGTTGTCCCCACGTTTTACCATAGGAACATGATTTATTGACGGATATATATTTCTAAAATATTATTATGTTAGAAATTACAAATGCGTGCTCCTTTTGTAAAACGTGGGAACAACCATTATCGAACACCCTGTATAACAATTACTGAATTGTTGAATATTGAAAGAGAAAACTATTTAAAAAATCGAATTTTGTGAAAAAGAATATCTGAGTTTTAAATTATTTTGAGATACTTTATAAATATTTATTTTAGATATTTCTAAGACCTAATAAATTCTTATTAAAAAAACCTAGTTTTTTTTCTTAAAACTACTGATAAAATTTCTGATTATATATATATATATATATATATATATATATACAGGGTGTCCCAGACCAATGTATAAAGATTATCACGATGAGGTAGAAGGGATCAAGATAAATGAAAAAGTCTAATACCATTTTGCGATATTTGTAATAATTTTTGAGTAATAAAATATTAAGGTCAGTCGAATAAGTGCGCGCGGAGAGACAAGCGGTCGCTCGTCAGAGCCGTAGGACCGCCCACTGCGGCTCGATTGTAGGTGACGGTAAGTGGCGCGCGGCGAGGGAAAGGATAGCTTGGCACCGCACCGTGTCGAGCCGGGCGGTCTTAGGCGACCAACTGTTTGCCTCTCCGCTCGCTCTTATTCGGCTGACTTTAATATTTTATTACACGAAAATTATTGCAAATATTGCAAACTGTTATTAAACTTTTTGATTTATCTTGATCCCTTCTACCTTATTGTAGTAATATTTATACATTGGTCTGGGACACCCTGTATATACAGGGTGTCCGTCCATAAATGTCCGAGCAAATATCTCGTAACTGGTTGAAGTTAGAAGAAAGTTTAATAAGGAAAATTTACATGGTTTTTAGTCGGCTACAAAATGCACGTAAAGAAATTTTTTTTACTAGTCACCTTTTTGAGTTATGAAGGTCAATGTAGGTTTTTTAAATGGGTACCTATAATTTTTTTTGCATATTTACATAGTAGAGGTAATTTTCAATCAAAATTATATTAGGAAAAAAATTGCTACGACGCATCGTTTACGAGATAATCGGCATGCAAAGTATTAAAGTAATAATTTGGATCGAGTATTGTTGAACAAATTTGGAATATCAAATAGGTTGAGAAAGTAAACATTATTTTTTCATGAAATATTTATTAACAAATTAATTAAGAAATGGTTCGAAATTGTTACCATCATGATCGATACAGCATTCAACGCGTTTTATAATGTTTCTTATTGTTAACTGCAGCATTTCTGTTGTAATACTTTCAACAGCTCTAGTGATTTTATGTCGTAAATCTTCTTCATTTTCAGGAATAGTTACATAAACAATATCCTTAATATACCCCCAAAGGAAAAAATCGCAAGGTGTGAAGTCCGGAGATCTCGGTGGCCATCGTACAGGACCATTAGTACCCATCCAACAATTAGGAAATCTATTATTTAAAAAGTTAATTACAGCACGTGTATTGTGTGCTGGAGCACCATCTTGTTGAAAAATAATATTTCGAAAAACTGATAATGGAAGATCGCGTAAATAATCTGAGAAAGTTGTTTGCAAGAATTCCAAGTATTTGTCACCATTAAGATGACCATGGAAAAAGAAAGGTCCAATAATTTTTGTTCCGATGATTCCGCACCATACGTTCACCGAAAATCTGCGTTGGAAACCTTTATCTCTTTTCGCATGTGGATTCACATCGGACCAAGTATGCACGTTATGTCGATTTTCCATACCACAATTGGAAAAACAAGATTCATCAGACCATAATATTTTATTAAGAAAACCAAACCAGTCAGTGCGATAATTAACTCGAAGCCAGTGGCAGAACATTAATCGGCGATCTGCATCTCCTTCATGTAAAGCTTGTACAAAATTATCACGAAACGGTTTGAATTTGAATTTTTTTAGTACAGCGTGTACGTAACTTTTCGATAATTCTAAATTACGTGCTACTGTTCTTGTGGATGTACGTCTGTTTTCAATAAAACTTAATAGCACACTTGTCTCTTTTTCTTCATCTGTTTTGATTGTACGTCGTTGTCTTGTTAGCGATCCTGTTTGACGCAATTGATCTTCAATTCGTCGAAATGTACGATTATTTGGTATTCTTCGTTCTGGATATTTTTGTTGATAAAGTAATCGTGCTTCATTTTCATTACGCATACTTAAATACCAGATCTCGAGCATATCACACTTTTCCGTAATTGTAAACATTGTTCTCACGCGCTCGTATGTAGACGATTGACTAACAGACTCATACTACCCTGTAATTCATATTACGTGCTATACAAATACTTTATTTACAAATCAAACAGTCGTGTATTTTGAAAAGTTGAAGGTCAGCGATCCTGTTCGATATAACAGACTTCATACGAGCGCGTGAGAACAATGTTTACAATTACGGAAAAGTGTGATATGCTCGAGATGTGGTATTACAACAGAAGTTGGGGGTATATTAAGGATATTGTTTATGCAACTATTCCTGAAAATGAAGAAGATTTACGACATAAAATCACTAGAGCTGTTGAAAGTATTACAACAGAAATGCTGCAGTTAACAATAAGAAACATTATAAAACGCGTTGAATGCTGTATCGATCATGATGGTAACAATTTCGAACCATTTCTTAATTAATTTGTTAATAAATATTTCATGAAAAAACAATGTTTACTTTCTCAACCTATTTGATATTCCAAATTTGTTCAACAATACTCGATCCAAATTATTACTTTAATACTTTGCATGCCGATTATCTCGTAAACGATGCGTCGTAGCAATTTTTTTCCTAATATAATTTTGATTGAAAATTACCTCTACTATGTAAATATGCAAAAAAAATTATAGGTACCCATTTAAAAAACCTACATTGACCTTCATAACTCAAAAAGGTGACTAGTAAAAAAAATTTCTTTACGTGCATTTTGTAGCCGACTAAAAACCATGTAAATTTTCCTTATTAAACTTTCTTCTAACTTCAACCAGTTACGAGATATTTGCTCGGACATTTATGGACGGACACCCTGTATATATATATATATATATATATATATATATTATATATATAAAATTTATATATAAGATGTCAGAAAACTAAAACTTATTCTCTCGTAGGTTGATAGAGCAAGTCATACTGACAAGAAAAGTCCTTTATCATTTTTCATTATTCGCAATACTTATCGAAATAAAAATTAATAAAGTTTGTCAAATGAGCGCTTATTTTTCCTACCCACCGCAGAGACCGTCCGTCCGTCGCCAAACTATAGGCAGCCGCGGCAGGAGGCGCGGTGAGAAGGTAGAAGCAGCAATGGCTGTCTTACCCGCCTGATTAAAGGGGACCCGGGTGATTAAAAATAACATTAGTCTCGTTACATATTCGTAATTAAATTCTGAGACAATTTTTCCTTTGGCAAAAATTTATCCAAAGCTTACTTTTCAAATTATAAGAAGAATTAGCGTATGACGGGTCGGATACAAGTGGTAAACAGGGGCGGCGCGACTCATTGTTACACGCGGGTGTTTCCTTGAGGCGCTTGCAGCGGGCAAATGACTGACAACAGTACACGGATAATACATTCCTATTCATTTTCTCTCTCTCTCTCTCTCTCTCTCTCTCTCTCTCTCTCTCTCTCTGTTACGAATGATAAATATGCATTTGCAACATTTTTCTAATAAATTGTATTGATGTAAATTGTATTAATTAATATTTTCATTTTGAATTGCCGTGTTTTGACTTTTGAATTGCCGCGTTTTGTACCCACACAGCACGGAATATCATCAGAATATTGTAAAATATTTCAAATGTTTTTTACAGAATATCTTATTTGAAATATTTCTGTAAACTTGTAAAGCAGGCATGGCCCACAAACTATAGTTCGAGCTTCTCCGCTTCCCCTTCCACACGCGCGAGTCACGTGCACATACTGTAGCATAGTAGGGACCGAGAGCGGTCGTATGGAGGGGATAGGTGGATCGCAAAGTCAGAAGGAAAGACGGGAAGAAGCAACCGTGCGAAGAGGGAGCATGTTCTCCTCTTCGCATGCTTCATGGGCGCCCACGGGGCCATGCCTGTTGTAAAGATATTACAAATAGGATATTTTATTTGAAATATTCTATAAACATTCAATTTAAAATATTACATTTGCAATATTCTCTTAATATTCTGGAGACATTTCGCTTTAAATCTTTCTAAACGTTTCATATAAAATAGTCTGGCGATATTCTATTTGAAATGTTTTAGAATGTTGCGAATTAAATATTTTTGAGACATTCTACTTTAAATATTACATTCGCAATATTCTTTTAATATTTTGGAAACATTTCGCTTTAAATCATTCCGAACGTTTTATATAAAATAGTCTGGCGACATTCTATTTGAAATGTTTCAGAATGTTGCGAATTAAATATTTTAGAGACATTCTATTTTAAATATTATATTCGCAATATTCTCTTAATATTTTGGAGACGTTTTGTTTCAAATCTTTCCGAATATTTCATGCGCCACCATTAGGCGGCCACGCCGCGGGGGATCTTCTCGTGAGTGGAATGCGGCCACAGGCGTTACATCTAGGCGCCATCGCGACCGACTCACCAGCTCACACTTCAGTGAGAATCTTAATTAAAAGCTGCTTGTTGTAACTTGTAACCTCGAGACGAATACTCGTTCTCATTTTTTTTTAAATGTGACGTGTGTAGAATAGTGTTCCACATAAAATTTTACATTTTTACAATATGCCGTCAATATGCTGTTAAACGCGGATAGCAAACCGATGGCAACAGTTGCTATCATGTTACTATCATACGTGTGTTTATTACCTTATTAAAAATTATAAAAGTATAAGATTCGTATAAGGTAAACCCCATTCCGTATATGTAATGCCTATTTCGAAAAACACATTCAGAACTATAAACATTTTTTCTAGTGTTCTAAAATAAATTTGCGGCAGGCATGAGACATTCTACTGACATCGTCAGAATATCTCTGAGATATTCACCAAAATATTTCAAATTTCAAATGTAATATTTTAGCGACATTCTGAAGACATTCTGTGCATATATTTTTAGAATATTACATAATATCTCCAGAATATTGCCAAGTGTGGACATTAGACATTCTGATGATGTCGTCAAAATATCTCTGAGATATTCAGCAAAATATTTCAAATTTTACATGTAATATTCTAGCAATATTCTGAAGACATTCTGTGCTGTGTGGGGTAGGTTATGCACCGTCCCTCTATTCCTAAGTCCGTGATTCTTATCAATGTGTACTGTTGTGATTTAATTTATACTTGATTGTGTTTATAAGTATTAAGGGGGAACACCACGGTGACGGTTTCAAAAAATCGATTTTTTTTTGCATTTTTGTGATGTTTGGAGTCTTAAAAATATGTCCCTATAATATTATGGTGAAATTCGTAACGGAACTATAGTAAATATGTCATAGAGTAGAACTTGGTCAGATGCCGCTAGTAGAACCGGCCGCGCGCTACCTGAAAAGATTCGGCAGTCCCCTTGATCTATCTGTAGGGAGTTTTACCGGTATTCTTTTGTTGTCTACGTGCTTGAGTTCTGTTGTATAGTATGTACATATGTTTTTGTGACGACCGTTAAGCGTGTAAAAGTAGTCTTTCGGCAACCTTCGAGGCGCAAGGTTCGTAGCAAACGTTGATTTGAAAATCTAAAAGTTATTTGGTTATTTATTTAGTTTATTAGAGATATTCATTTTATGTTAAAGATGGATCGAAAAGGCAAGAAACAATCTAATCCGAAACCAACTAAAGACGGCAAAAAATTGAAACGTCCTCTGAATCGATTTGAAATAGAACAAAATGTAGGCGACAAAAGCACGTCATCCAAAAAATTGAAAACCGTTGATAAGGATATTGATATTGATCCAACAATATCATATATAGAATTTTAAATTTTTTCTCGGTTTTTCCCGTTATGGCAGGATTTCTGTGTTGCAAAACGTGTGGAAGTGAGATAGAATTTCACGAAACAAGTAAACGTGGCCTCGGATTTAAATTAGTTATCAAATGTAAAGAATGTGATCCGAAATACATCGAATCGTGTCCTCTTATTTCTAATGCATATGAAATAAACAAAAGATTTATATTTACAATGAGGTTATTGGGAATCGGATTGAATGGAGCAGAAAAGTTTTGCGGACTAATGGATTTGCCTCGACCTATCTTCCGTTCCTTCTATGACTCTCTCGTGAAACAAATTCGCACTGCTGCAAAATCGATTTGTAATATTTCATTAAAATCTAGTGCACAAGAGGAAAAAATGAAAACTGCAGAAGCATTAAATGTTCAAGAGACTACAGAAATTACAGTATCTGGTGACGGAAGCTGGAAAAAAAGGGGCTTTAGTTCGTTGTTCGGCGTTTCATCTCTGATCGGTTATTATACAAGTAAAGTGCTCGATATAAGTGTAAAATCTTCCTTTTGTAAAGCCTGCACTTTTTGGGAAAAACGAAGCAATACTGTAGAAGAGTGATTACAATCTCATACAGATGAATGCACGGCAAATCATGAAGGCTCCTCTGGAAAAATGGAAGTCGATGGAATTCGCGAAATGTTTCTAAGATCCGAAGATCTTCACAATGTTCGATATATAAATTATATTGGAGACGGTGACAGCAAAACTTACAAAGCAATCGTCGATTCGGTTCCGTATCCTGTTACAAAAAAAGAGTGCATTAACCACGTACAAAAAAGAATGGGCGCAAGGCTACGTAAATGTAAAAAAGAAAATAAAGGACTAGGAGGTAAAGGAAAACTTACAGCGAAATTAATTGATGATTTAAGTACTTTTTACGGACTAGCTATTCGCAGACATCAAAATTCTGTGGATGAAATGTATAAAGCAATTTGGTCTACTCTGTATCACAAGAGTTCATCTGACGACAATCCGAAACATGATTATTGCCCGGA
The DNA here is from genome assembly GCF_016802725.1 of Solenopsis invicta. NCBI lineage: Eukaryota > Metazoa > Arthropoda > Insecta > Hymenoptera > Formicidae > Solenopsis > Solenopsis invicta. The sequence goes on along the minus strand of NC_052664.1, from coordinate 9,225,871 downwards.
GGGGCCAAATTCTTGGTGCACTTGGCAGCGAGCAAAAGCTGTACGACAAAGCGATTATACACACAAAACACCGCTTCCTGATGTAGTCATTGATGCAATCACTCCCATTTATAAAGATTTGAGTGATAAAAGGTTACTTGAAAAATGCTTGGGAGGTTTTACTCAAAATAATAATGAGAGTTTTAACAACATGATTTGGAGCATCGATCCAAAATCAAGTGGAGGTATAGTCGTAGAAATCGCTGCAAGCATCGCTGTTTGTATTTTTAATGATGGATACACCGATGTATTAAAAATAATGGAGCTGCTGGGAATTAGAATTGGACTGTCAGCATCACAATTTCGCGACTACAAGGACGATCAACGGCTTTCACTTGCAGACCTCCGAACGCGACGCGTGAGGAAAGATTGCGAAGAAAGCAAAGCAGAAACGAAGCCGAAGAACTAGCTATTGCTTCAGAAGGCACTTCATATGCACCCGGATTGGACGCACTTTGGTTCGTTACAAAATTTTATCGTTTTATATGAACCAATTAGTTGTAAAACTTTAAACGCGTTTTTCTCGAAACCACGTTTTCGTAACTGGGCGCTCTCATATCTCGGCCAATTTTTATCCGAATAACTTGAAATTTGGACAGAATGTTTACAACAAAATTGTCTTTAGTTGTACGTACGGATTTTTCAATCGGATTATTAGTTTTTGAAAAACAATTAAAGAAGTAACGAATTTTTGTCGAAAAATCGAAAACTTTTTTTTTAAACAGTGCCATTTTGTCAAAAATTATTTTATCAAAAAATCCGTACGTGCAACTAAAACTACATTCATATACTTTAAATCAAAATTTAAAAAATTTATTTCAGAGCTCCCGTTCAGATGCAGCACGAGCGCCCGTGCACCCATGTTTTTTCAGACGAGGTGCACATCAATCACCATAGTTATTATAAATATGAATATTATTTTATGAAATTTTTTTTGTAACATAATATAAGTATGTACTTTTAACATATATAGTTTATAAATTAAACAAACTATTAGATAATGAAAAAAAAATTCACGAAAATAGCTTTTTTTTTCGGCCGTCACCCTGGTGTTCCCCCTTAACAATCATGTGTAATGAACACCTAAATGCGATGCATGTGCTGGAACGCGCCTAACCTTTTTAGGGAAGGCATTAATGACCGCTTGTGTACTATTTATGTGTTTCCTTTCTTACGAGAAATAAAATGCCATAGCAGCCACTAAGTGACGGTTTTGTGTACTACTATACGCAGAGAAAAATGTACCTCCGTAAAGTTGGCACTCGACTTTTACGAAATCAGATTTCAAAATGTGTTTCTTGTAAGATTTTGTCTATACATGATTTTAGTAAACATTATTTTGTTTGTAGTTAAAAAATAAATATATGATTTGTTTTAAAAAAACAGTAAGGAATTTAATAGCTACATCTCAAATGGCATCAGATTTTAATCTGAAATTGTTTGTAGTTCTTTGTTGTTCAAGAATTTTTGTTTATAGTTTAAAAATAAGATGTTATTGGTTTAAAAAAAAAAACAGTTGGGAATTATTTTATAACTGCAGTACAAATGACATTACATTTCTATATAAAATTGTTTGTAGTTGTTTGTAGCACTAAAATTTTTGTTTGTAGTTAAAAAATATGGTTATAGTAGACTTTTAAATAATAGCTAGGTGTTAAATTTATCTGTTTGTATAAAAGTTTTTTAAAAATCGATAACTTATTTGTAAATAACAAACAAAAATTTTTAAACTACAAACGATTTTATAAAAAGGTATGATGCCATTTATGCTGGTTAAAAAATAATTCAACTGTTCTTTGAACATTGATAATATACTTATTTTTAAACTACAAATAAAAATTTTTAAACTACAAACAACTACAAACAAAAAATTTTTAACAAACAATTACAAACGATTTTTAATGATAATATAAGGTAATTTTTTCTGATTATAAATTAATACTTTGCTGTTATTCAAAAGTCGATTATAAGCATAACTTTTAACAACAAAAAAATTGTAGTACTACAAATAACTACAAACAATTTTATATAAAAGTGTTATGTCATTTGTGCTGTAGTTATGAAATAATTCCTAACTGTTTTTTAAATATTGATAACATATTTATTTTTAAACTATTGGGATTTTAACTCGTGTCCAATATGACTGCCTCAATAAGGTTTTTTTACGTCTATGTTCACACTACACACTCAAATATGAGAGTGTAGTATGAACACAGATGTAAAATAACCTTATTAAGGCGGCCATAGTTAAAATCCCAATAAACAAAAATTGTTGAACTACAAACGACTACAAACGAAACCTTTTGAACTACAAATAACTGGAAACAATTTTATACAGAAGTGTGATGCCAGTTGTGCTGTAGTTATTAAATAATTCCTTGTTGTTTTTTTATAAACTGATGACATATTTATTTTTCAACTGCAAACAAAAATTTTTGAACTACAAACAACTACAAACGAAAACTCTTAAACTACAAACTATAAACGCTTTGTAATGACGATATGATGGAATTTTTTTTTATTATAAATTAATATCTAGCTGTTATTTAAAAGTCAATTATAAGCATATTTTTTAAATACAAAAATTTTGGTATTACAAACAACTAGAAACAATTTTATATAGAAATGTGATGTCATTGTGCTGCAGCTATAAAATAACTTCCAACTATTTTTTAAAGATCAATAACATACTCGTTTTTAAACTATAAACAGAAATTCTTGAACTACAAACAACTACAAATTCGACTTCAGATTAAAATCTGATGCCATTTTAGATGTAGCTATTAAATAATTCCTTACTGTTTTTTAAAAACCAATAATATATTTATTTTTTAACTACAAACAAAATAATATTTACTACAATCATCTATAGACAAAATCCTACAAGAAACATACTTTGAAATTTGATTTTGTAAAAGTCGGGTGCCAACTTCACGGAGGTGAAAAAAGTATGTGATATTTGTGATTATAATTGCATGGTTAAGAAAATAACTATTAGGGATGCATCGGATAGTGATTTTTACCGGATAGCCGGATACCGCGATAGTATTGCCCAACTGTAATACATTATTCTACGTAACGTCTTTACAATTACGTGTTAAATTTAATTATATTAAATGAAAAACATCATTCTTTAAAAAGTAAAATATTATTTACCTTTAAAATATAAATTATAATACAAAAGAAAATTCAACAAATACAGCTAATTAATTGAAACATTCAAATTATTTAGTTACGTCGCAACGACATGCAAAAGACATATTTTCGGCGACTTTGTGACCAAAACAGCAAGTCTCTGTTTCACATTTTTTGTCTCCTGTTCAACGAGAAATGATGATAAAATCAATGTTAAATCGGCATTAAAACGATGATTTCGATATTGAATCGATGTCGATTCAACAATGATTTGATGAATTATTTTTCGCCGGATGGACTGCATTCAGAAACATCAGAGATATCATTTTAATCTTGTTGTTCACCACATGTTAAACAACGATAAAATGATATCTGGGTGCACCTGGGCGACGTTTCTGAATGCAGCCTTGTACATCACATGTAATATATTACCTGGCTGTAACGACAACTCGTCTGGTTGATTCGGCGAATATGGGTATTTGGCCATCACTTGTGGACAATCCCAAGATTCATATAATGTTTCTCCAACTAAACCTCGTTTAGGCGGTGAGACAGCCTCCAGCCATCGTTCTCGTTCTGTATTATTCTCACACGTTAAGATATATTCTATGTGGCGACCGCAATAATTCTCCAGAAAAGTCAATATCATAGCATTTCGTCCAGCAAATGGCGTTTCTTCGGAAGCTGATTCTAGGGCTAGAAGATTTCGTTTGCATGCGTCTGTGACGGTATAGCATTCGTCATGAGCACTGCAAAGTATTTTATTTTAAATTTCGTTCTTATCAATAAAAGTATTTTTAAAGAAGAAATATAGAAAAGATATTAATTACATGATTAAGAGAAGGTAGTGGATTAAAAACTTTGAAAAATTGACTTTTTGTTTATTAGTATTTTTTTAAAGTATTAAAAATTATTTATTGTTTATTATTTTTTTCTAATGGTTAATTGTTGTGTAAAGGAGTTAAGGCAGTTCCAATTGTTAGAGAATATTCTAAACGCATTTTTTTTTCGAAACAGTAATTCAAAATCGGTTATCGCGATATCAAAAACTATTCAATCGATTTGGCTAAAATTTTTACAGCATTTTTTTTATTATCTGATCTCTTTAATCCTTTTAGAAAAGAAAAAGTTTACATGGATAAAATTCAAGAATCTTCTTTACGATTCTTATAGCATTTCTGCTTTCAGAATATTTTTGCAAATACTATTATGTTACGGTAATGACGCGTTTTAATAAGCATGATCCGTCCCAATAGCTGTTGGAGCTATTATTCATAATAAATTTGAACAAAATTTTAAATATAAATAAAAGTACATTATAGGGGAACCTGGGGCATAATAAACCTACGGGGTTTAATGGGGCATAGTCAACGACTTTTCACAGAGATGCTACTATGTAATGAAATGTTAAGCAATAATTATTATTAAATGTATCTTACCATATGCTGTTTTCAGTTTTTATATTATTTTTAACATAAAGTTGTTAGAAATTATTTAATATAGAGGAAAAGAGGGTATTATGGCTACTGTCGACAATACGGCTACTTCTATTATTTCCGTTATTAGGTGACATATTCTAATAATTGTTTATAGAATTATTTGTTTAGTAGCCTGCCGTTTTTTTAGTGATGCTAATATGCTTATACATAATGACTGACAATTGTTATAAGGCATTTTTACTTTTGAGCACTTTTAAACTTTTTCAAGGTACATTTTTAACTTTTAATTATATACACTTCCTTATTATTCTTAAACTTGTGTGTATTATCACATGAAGGTACATACAATCGAGTGTTTTTTTGTTATTTAACTTTTTATTCGGCCGTAAACATTTCGAGTTATACAAAGTTAAAACAATAACATGAAATTTTGTTAATATGGTTTTTCAAGCGAAATTTTTATATCGAAATATTTCTTCGATAATTCGATTGTCATTCTAAAGAGCGGTGGTTAGAAATATTAGAGACATCATTTTATGTTTGTTTTTTAATGTTAAACAGGGATAAAATGATATTTTTAATGAAATTTCTAATGGTATTTCTAAAGCTTTTGAATGCAGGAAAATTCTAAATCAAGAAAATTCTAAATCAGGAAAATTCTAAACAATGAAAAATTAAAAATATATAATTTTGTAAAAAGGTACTGTGTTTCTTATAAAATAAACTAATTTTTTGAAATTATTTTTATGGATAGCCATATTACAACTTTTTTTCTTTTACCGATTATGCAGTGCATTAGATTTTTATAAATCACGTCCTAAATAATAAATATTTCATTACTTTGAGTCTAGAATCTGTCAAACAACACTCTGATGAATGTAATCATTCAAGTTTCAATAGAAAATATTAATTATATACAAAGTTATTTAATAAAATGAAAATGGGTACCATATTACCCTCTTCTCCTCTATTTATTGTGCTTTCCGCAATTGAGTTGGAGTTTTTAAGATACATTTGCATTAGGTAAACAATAATAAAATTCTTTTGTTTATTACCGCAAGTACATTTATGTTATGAAATGATCTTTTCTTTATATTTTAATAAAATATTTATACAAATATATTTATTCTCTGTGATGTTTTATATTATTAAAGTAAATTTATACACTTCAAGGATAACGGGCACTAGGAACACGGGGCAAAATAGGGCACGTACAGCTGCGCCGTGGTACTATACGCTGGCGGCATACATTAGTCGCAAATAAAAATGTATATATACATTATGTTTTGCATTAAATTTTATATAATATATAATTATAGACGTTATGAAATTTCAATTTTTATTAATGTTTTAATAATAGTAATATAATGTATCAAGAAAATGATTAATAAAATATATACAGGGTGTCTCATTTTAAGAGGGCATTTTGAATACCTATATCTTTAGTGCTCTAGTATCACAAATTAAATTACTAACCAACTTAATAATGTTGATAATGTTAATAATTTTATAAGCAAGATTATATTTAATAAAGAAAGAAAACTTGTTATTTGATTCATTACTTTTTCCTGAAAAAACAGCTATTTTTAGTGCGTTTAAAGTTCAAATTGTATTAACTTCCTTTGTATCTACACAGTACTTTATCCAAGGGATGTCGCGCAGACATTGCGATATTTATACAACGTGGATATGATGACGTCCGGGCAACGTCCTTTGCATGTAATGTCCTGTATGTGTGTACTGTTGAATCTTTAAAGATCTTTAAAGAATTTGTTTTTGTTTTAGCCGCATGAATTAATTGGTGTGAATAAAGCACATTCTTTTTTAAAAAAAATATATGATTACGTATTGTAAATTGCATAATTTTTTAAACAAGCAATTATATATGTAACGAATAAATACAATTATATTAAATGATATCTTACTTGGATTTCAATTTTGTGACTAGAAGATAATCAGTAAGTAGTAGAAGGTAAAGTGGCGTTTTAGTGAACTTTTTTCCGAATGTGAGCTTATATTCAGTGTCCGTCTTTGTCGACAATTGCACGACTGATCCACTTCTAACTAATTGCTTGCCTCTTAGCATGATTGGTTTAATTTTCGAAGTATATTCCAGTTTCCTATAATTAAATAAATACATGTTTAGTTATTTCAAGTGATACAAAAAAATGAATATATTAAGTAATAATAGTATATTATACCTTGCCAAAGTTTCCATTTCGGCTTCTTGAACAGCAGCTCGCGCACCTTCGTTGCATTCAGCAACGACATTGCTCAAAGTTGATAAAACCTTCTCCCAAGACATTCTGTCCGAATTTCCCATCGATAATTTAGAAAGAATAGCGTCAGCTAATAAGGGTAACCTACGCAGAATTACATAAATAATTCTTATACATCTTATTCGTATTTTTGAGATATAAATTTAATAATGTTTCTGAAAGTTTCGAATAAGGTTTTATAATAATACACATTTTTCCAAAGTTTTACAAACAGTTCCGAAATCTGTTCTGAACCGAAACAAATTTGTAATTGAAATTTGATGTTTCAATCTGTACATCAACTTCAAGTTCTATCCAAATAAATCTGAAACGGTCATTTAATTCTTTTTAATTCAAGAGTCCAAACAAACTCAAAACTTATCTTGATAATGTTTTCAATCTTCAATCCGTAAGTCCAATCTAAACGAATCCAAGGCTTGTTTCAATCCTTAATCCGTGTCGTTCTCGAATTATAATCGGAATGAATAATCCGGTAACAATCCAAAAAAAACTTTCTAACTATATTTTATTCTGTCTCTTTTTCCTTTTTTTTTCTATTCGCCTGAATCAATTTTTATCCGAATCTTTCCAATACTTTTACCAGAGGTTTACACATTACCAAATAAACTATTTAAATAAACTTCAGATAAATTGGAATTTACTTAAAATGGTTTGATAACCATTGATAACAAATATTGATACTGTACACACCTTGTAATACGCTGCATCGGTAGCATTAGAAAGGAATGTAGAGATAGATTTTGACATGCCGGTTGCATCTCTATGCGTTTTATAGTCTCCAAGAATTTTACACCTCTTCGAGCTCTGCAATGGAAAGAGTACAATAATTAGATCTCAATATAATATATGTCTATTAGAGGTGTGCAAATTATAATTTGAATTCGAATTCGAGTTGCATCTCATAAGTACAGTACAGGGTCGATCTGGATAGGAGAGATAGTGAGAAATTTCTCGGTGAGCCCCGAGTCTTTGAAGGCCTCAGTGGCCCCCAAACCCAATTTTATTAAATTTTTTGTGCAGGAAATTAATAATCTAAATTAATCTGAACATTTATTTTTTACAATTTATACTTTCACTGCAATGTAAAAAAAGCAATAAAAGCACCAATAAAAATAAATTAAAGTACAAATTTTATTAAAACACATTTGACTTTGAAGTAAATAAATTTTTTGCCTGTGGCACTTTGGATAGAGTTGGGGTCATTATCACAGTTTTTCTCGGCTATGTTCTTGATGTTCCAGTCCGACAACACCGATTGTTGCGAAAAGTTATCAGAAAGGTTTTAACCATTTACAATTTTATATGCAACAATTCTGGAAGAATTCTGCAAAATATCAGGGTTGAGAAGTAACGCCGTTATCATTTTCATTATTTTTTCTTGATAACGATTATTACTTTTTTTTGTATATAATTGTAACGTCGACATTACATTTTCTTTGTAATGATAACGAATTTAGTTGTTACTTAAATTTAATTGTTATATTTTAACTTTTTACCCAGCGAGAAATGATAATGGAATCAATATCGAATCGACATCAAAATGTCTTTGATGTCGAATCGATGTCGAAATCATCATTTTGATGTCAATTCGACGTCAATTCCATTATCATTTTTTGCTGAGTATTACATCTATTCAATAGATTGTGCATTAATTGCGTGATTGGATAAAAATATTTCGATACAGTCCTATACATCAGAACGTTGAAATAACATTACTGAGATACGAGGTATGTTCAAAAAGTATCGCGAATTTTGTGTTTTTTCAAAAATTATTTATTTATTCATGAATATCTATTTTGTCCCCTTCAAAGTAATCCCCATGAGATATTATACACTTGTGCCAACGGTTTTTCCAATCTTCGAAGCACTTCAAAAAATCATTTTTTTTTATCTTGTTCAGCTCCTCCTTCGATGCCGTCTTTATCTCGTCAAGCGTAGCGTAACGTCGTCCTTTCATGGGCCTCTTCAGTTTAGGGAACAAGAAAAAGTCACAGGGGGCCAGATCTGGGGAATACGGTGGCTGCGGCATCATTAGTGTGTTGTTTTTGGCCAAAAAGTCGCGCACAAGCAACGATGTGTGAGCAGGGGCGTTATCGTGGTGCAAAAGCCAATTTTTGTTCTTCCACAAATCCGGGCGTTTCTGGCGGATTGCTTCGCGCAAATTGCGCATAACTTGCAGGTAATATTCCTTATTGACCGTTCTACCCTGTGGCAAGAACTCATGATGCACCACGCCCCTGCAATCGAAGAAAACTGTCAGCAAAACTTTCACATTCGACCGAACTTGGCGCGCTTTTTTCGGTCTTGGTTCGTGCGGCAGCTTCCATTGAGATGATTGAGCTTTGGTTTCCACGTCATAACCATAAACCCACGATTCGTCACCAGTTATGACCCTCTGGAGCAAATTTGGGTCGTCGCGGACAGAGTCCAACATCTCATTAGCAATGTTCATGCGATGCTGTTTTTGGTCGCAATTGAGCAATTTTGGTACGAATTTCGCGGCGACCCGTCTCATGCCCAAATCATTGATAAAAATCGAATGGCACGAGCCAATCGATATGTTTAGGTCCTCAGCAACTTCTCTAACGGTGATTCGACGATTGGCCAATACCATTTTCTCCACTTCATTAATTTTTTCGTCTGTTGTTGAAGTGCTCGGGCGTCCGGCACACTCTTCGTCGTTCACATCTTCTCGGCCTTCTGAGAACATTTTGTACCACCGATAAACGTTGCTTCGGTTCAAGGTAGCTTCTCCGTATGCTACAGTCAACATTCGGAATGCATCCGCGCACTTAATTTCGTTTTTCACACAAAATTTGATACAGGTTCTTTGATCCATTTTTTTGAATAGGTAAAAATCGAAGACGATCCAAAACACGTGCAAGCAAAGCAGCTGTCAACAATTAAGTGAACATTCAAAATGGCCGAGCTTGTCGGCATAAGTGAGAGACATGAGTACCAACATAACGCCACAAAAAGATCGAAATTCGAATATACGTAACCCGCGAAAATTCAAAATTCGCGATACTTTTTGAACACACCTCGTATGTACAAGATTAGATAACAATACAAATTGTTATTTACATGTAAAAATATAAAATTTTATGTGAAACAGCGTTCAACGTCATGTTTAAAAAAAATAAGAGCGAGTATTCGTCTCGAGGTTACAACATGGAGCTCATAAAAATCTCACTGGAGTATGAACTGAGAAGTCGGCCGCAGTGGCGCCTAGATATAACGCCTGTGACCGCACTTACGAGAAGATCTTCCGCGGCGTAGCCACCTAGCGGTGGCAGCAGATCTTTCTGCTGCTGATTAAGCAGAATCTGTACAATATCTGCACAAGATCTGCGCGTCATTTCTGTTGTAAGAAACTTGCAGAAATCTGCAGATCATATTCGTGCAATATCTGTACAAGATCTGCGCGCTATTTCTGTTGTAAGAAACTTACAGAAATCTGCAGATCATATTTGTGCAATATTTGCACAAGATCTGCGCGCTACTTCTGTTAAAAGAATCTTATGTTATTCTGCTGAAGAACTTTGCTAGACTGCTTACAGACTGCAGTTGCGGGAAGAATCTGCTTCAAGATAGCTCAATATCTGTACTAAGTTTCTGCAAGCAGTTCATATACAAGTACAGTGCACGAATATTGAAGCAATCTGCTAGCAATCTGCCAGCATAGCTCTTTTGGAAATAATCTTCTACACATCTGACTCAATTCTACTGCAATTAACTGCACGCAGATTCTGTCCTGCAGAAAATGCCAGAAAATGCTACTAGGGTATTTTAATTGTAATTATTTTTATATTGTTAAAAAATTAGATAAAATAAAAACACAAGATTAAAAAGATTGTGCCAGTCACAGCATTTTTTTTTATTGTTAGCCATGCTTCAAAATGAAATACACTCATCAACAAAAAATAGGAAACACTTTCCAGATACCAAAAATTAGGCTATTTTCAAATGGCTGTAACTCAGCAAAAAATAATCGCAGATAAGAAATGAATAAAGCATTTTAAAGCTTAAAGTTTCAACTTTAACGCTGAATTGACAGATTTTTAAAATTCTTTTAACTTCCTTGTCTTATGCAGTAAAAAAGCATACCTTGTTTCGTTTCTTAAAATTTCGTATTTTTGACACTTTGTAGCTCGACAAAAAAATTTTTGTCAAATAATTTAAACAAAAATTATCTTCATAAATTACAAAATTTTGCCTACAGAATGCTTTTTTTAAAACTTCTCCATAATTTTTTTTAACTGAGTTACACAACTTTGAAACCCAACCTGCATTTTTTACAAATAATATCCGTACTCTGTGAAAAATTTCCCCCACTTTACAAACTGACTATTAAATATAATTAACAATAACTAACCCCCTGCCCCCTCATTAAATGACTGAATATGTAAGTATTGATTTTTTAAATCAATGTATAATAGAATTAACTATCTATTTTTAATGACCCAACTCCATAATAAAGAATTAGTTAATCTTTTATAACCTTAAAATATCAATTTAAAATAGTTTAATTACTTAAATATTCTTTAATACTTCAAATAATACCCTTACTTTGACTAATAATAATTATTTTTACTATTATTCTTCTAATTATTTGTACCACCTATCTTTACTTCCTCTACCTTCCTATCTTATCCTTTAATAAACCCAAATTATCGTAGACAAAAAATGAAAAAAAGCATTTTAAAGCTCGAAGATTCAGCTTTAATATGCTATTAATGGTTTTCAAAAATTTTCTCAATTTCTCAGTGTTATGTCTCAAAAAAGATACACTGTTTTTTCCTTAAAATTATGTATTTTTGACAGCTTGTAGCTCAATAAAAAATTTTTTTCTTGAGAAATACAATGCAAATGCCATAAAGTATGATATTTTCTCTACAAAATGCTTTTTTAAAAATTTTCCTACAATTTTTTTTGACCGAGTTACAAGACTTCGAAGAAACACATTTTTTACATTTTTTTGAAAACTTACGCTTACCACTGACATTAGTATTACCCAAAGTGCACTATGTGGAGGTTGCTGGTCGGATTTTTGCACATTGTGTGTGTGCATGTGTGTGTATGTGCGCGCGCACGCGCGTGTGTGTGTATATGTGTGTTCGTCACTTCTGCAGTATTTAATATTTTGGATGCAAGTTACACATTACTAATTGCAAGTGTTTATCCTACACTCACTCACACACAAACACACACACAGCAGGGAGGGTTTAGAGTCATTAAATACTGCAGAAGTGACAAACTGCAAGGTCCTTATCTCTGTGACACACGCACACGCACCCGCACACGCACCCCCATCCAGATACACATGCACGCACGCACGCACGCATTTTAAAAATCTGTCAATTCAGCGTTAAAGTTGAAAGTTCAAGCTTCAAGATGTTTTTTTCATTTTTTATCTGCGATGATTTTTCGCTGAGCTACAGCCATTTGAAAATAGCTTAATTTTTGGTGTCTGGAAAGTGTCCCCTATTTTTGTTGACGAGTGTAGTATCGGTAATATGGAACATTGCTTGTCAAAACTATAATAATATTTGGTATCAGTAAGTTGGGGCGTCACCTCACTACAATTTGCAAATACTCGTACACCAATATTTGAATAAAGTTTTCTCAAATAGGTGGATAGGAAGAAAAGGTTACATTGAATGGCCAGCACAATTACCCGATCTAATCCACTCGACTAAATCCACTCGACTATTTTTTGTGGGAATATTTTAAGGTAGAATTTATAATATGAAACCTCAAAATCTTGATGATTTGCGTCAACGAATAACAAACAAAATTAGAGCAATATATAATGAAATTTGTAGGAATATAATTTTAATTTTCTCTGATCATCTAGCATATTGTTAGATTATACAGGGACATTAATTTGAGAATTTGCTGTAATCGTTGTTCTTTTAAATCAGAAATTGTAATATTCGCATCACGTGCAGGGGCTCCGCGCATTGGAGTAGGAAAATGACACTTCAGACAGCCATTGTTAAGGCAAAAGCTCAGGTCTGGAGTGAGCTTTTGGGAACACTGGACAGGGATCCTTGAGGGCATCCGTACTATATAGTCAGAAATAAGCTTTGGCCGGGGGCGCCCTCAACAGCAGAGAAGCGGATCCCGATAGCACACGGGACCGATGGCACACCACTCACAGCGGCCGCTGCCTAGAGTTTTTTCGTTGGTTGGGTTAGATAAGTCAAGATGGTTGGTGGGCTATCGCACCATGCGCTATCGGATTCCGTCCACAGCAGAGATTTTGGAACCGGGGTTTCTCAGAGAAATCGTCACTGCTCTCTTTCCGGAGGATGCAGAGAAGATGGGTCACTCTTGAGAGAACCCAACCTTGGTGAAAACAAGAGTGGGATGGACCATATATCTTGAGGTCTCCGACGAGGAGCTGGCCAAGACAGTGAAAAGAATGAAGAGGAAGAACACTGTCCCTAGAGATAAGGACCGGACAGAATCCTTGGGAGGGTCTGGGCGATGGCTTTGAGCGTTTTGGAGAATCGCCTGAGACGTCTGTCCTTTGACCGTTGTCTTCAGATGGGGCGGTTCCCTGCTCCCTGGAAAGAGGCCAATCTCGTATTGATTCCCAAGGAGGATAGGCCCGCGGAGAAGACCTTGGCTTACCGGCTTATTTACCTGTTAGATGAGACGGAAAAACTGTTTACGAGGGTTGTTGCTAGCCGCCTTATGAAGCACATGTCCTCAGTGGGCCCCGATATGGAATTTTGCCAGTTTGGTTTTTGGCCGGGGAGGTCAACCGTTCGAGCGATCCGGCGACTGAGGTTTCTGGTTGAGAGAGCGGTCTCGCGAGGCAGGGTTGTGTTGGCTGTGAGTTCGGATATATCCAATGCCTTCAATACCCTGGGGAAGAATCAGGGAAGGGCTTCGGAAGAAGGGCATTTCATAGTACCTCAAGGAAGGTGATTGGGGCATACCTCGGGAAGCGTGTGATAACATGTAGAGACAGAGATGATTGAGACAATTATGCGCAGGAAAGTCAGTAGGGGGAGGAGGGTCCGCAAGGGTCGGTTCTAGGACCACTCCTGTGGAACGTAGGATACGACCTAGTCCTGAGACAGCCCTTTCCCGCTGGGGTGTTGTTGGTGTATTACGCCAACGACACTTTGGTGGTCATCTCTGGCGACGGCTGGAGGGAAGTCAGGCGTACCGCTGCCACGGGGCTGGCTTTCGTCCTTAGAAGAATTTGTCTCCTGGGCTTAAGTGTGGTTCTTAACAAAACGGAGGCGCTATGGCTTGGGGGAGGGGAATCCAGAGAAAGGGGACCTAGATAGTTCCATATAGCGATTCATGGTTCGGATAGAGGTGAAGTCCCAAATGAAATATCTGGGACTGATCCTAGACTCAAAATGGAGCTTTCGGCCTCATTTTAAAAGGGTGGCTGCTAGGCTGAGTGTCGCAGTAAGCAGTTTTGATCGCATAATGCCAAATCTGGAAGGCTCATGCGATAGAGGTTTGTCACTTTTTTATGGGTGTGGTGCGATCCATAGCACTATACGGAGCACTGGTGTGGCATGGCTTTCTGGTGGCCAATAAGCGTAACATAAGTCATAAGTCTCCTTTACAGGGAACAACGCAAAATGGCCATCAGGGTGGTTCGTGCATATTGCACTGTATCTTGGAAGGCGGCGTATGTACTGGTAGAATCGGCTCCATGGGTCTACATGGCGGGTTCTCTGTTGGACATGTATGAATGGAAGGAGGGGCTTATCCGTGAGGACATGCTGGTCACCGAAAAGATGGTGGAAGCGAGAAGAGCGTTAAACAAGCAAGAGATACTGCGGCACTGGAAAGATGGGCATTCCATATACCAGGGCTGGGCTCAGGACTTTTCTTCTCAGTATGATTTGCTCTATCAACTCACGAGAGCATAAGTGATTATTTTGGGACACTATATATATAGAAGAGACCGAGGCTATTCGTTAGACCTTTTTTTCTTTTGTGTCTCCTGAGTCCTATATTCATTAAAAAAAAAAAAAAAAAAAGAAACATGGAACGGTTTGATAGGTTGAATCTTCCCCTTCACAATGCCGGTATAGATAGAACATGGAAGTGTACTTGCTTTGAAGCACATATAAAAATGTCGATTAATGCCAAAAATTACGAATAGCTCCAAGCCCGGGGTAATTCGTAACTAGTTCGGGTATATCCCGAAATTTATGTTTCAAGTTGAAAGACTGTATAAAAGCTGTTATTAAGACTTTCATTTATTTAAAAAAAATATAGGTATACAAAGAACAAATGCAAACATACACGTTCGCATGTCTTTTTATGTCATCTGTGTGAAAGATTTCCTAACTTCACACGTGTCAATCTTTAACGCTTTATAACTTTTTACCTAAGAGCGTCGATTTTATATTCATATTCATGTTCTATGTACTGAAATACACAATATTATCAAGTTTGAACTATGGTACGCTACCAGCGTATTTATCACTCAGGGACGCTCCTGATGCAGAGCGCCGTGATTGCCGGCTCGAGCGGCGGGCGGTAGTGGGGGGGTAGTGGGCATCGCTTCGAGAATCGGCTCGAAATGAGCAACTAACTTTGAACACTGATGTAGAACATATAAAACGGTCTTACGAAGGTGCAGATTTCAGATTTTTCTAGGTCCCCTATTTTAGTTATAACTAACCAAATATTAAACTCTTTTACAATTTTCTCATTTTTGAAAACCTGTAGAAAAAACAAGGCATAAAACACTTCAAAGTTGTTATTTTTGTACTTATCTGATACCTCACCATTCATATAAAAACAATTAAGATTTTTTGTTCTCTACGTGATAAAATTTTGGCTTAAACATGAAAAAAATATTGTATCTCGAAAAGAATGCAAAATAATATATCATGAAATAACATAAAAACTATTAACTTTAGGGAGAAAGTTGCAATGACCTAAAGAAATGAGCATTTTAAGTAGAAGAAAACGGCTTTTGATTCATTCAAATCGGACAAATAGAATAAGAATTATAGTAATTAAAATAAAGACTTGAAAATTAAAAAGTCGAATGCCGCCGACTTAAAATGGCCGCCACAGTAAAATGTAAGGTTAAAAATTTTTTAAAAATTTGTTTTAAACTCTCAAAACATAGATAAATAAGTAATTACAGTATCCATTTAAAAAAAATGTGAAGCGACTAATTGTAAACTAGTTGGAATGACGTGCAATGACTCTTTTACAACTATTAAAAAAATGTTGAAATCTTATTGACTGTGAGTTTTATTGATTAAACAATAATTTACACACATACGATTTATAATACGTACGTACGGTTTATGAAATAGTAATTCATTAAATATTACCACATCAATATCGTATGCATACATATATTAATAAATTTTTGTATACAGTTTTCATATAGGTGTGTAATTGTAAGTTTAATTCTAAAAGCTCAATGTTGTTTCTTCGTGTAATGTTTCTACAGTCTGGAGACTCTAATTTTGTAAGTATAGACTGTAGAGCTTTTATATCAAGCAAATATTGTCACAACTTGACAATTCTGGATGCCATATTCTAAGAAATAACAAAAAAGATTTTAATTAAAAAATTTTTTTTTCTTCTTTGGATAAGATCAATATCTATTAGTATATAATAAGATTAGTAAATAGATTTTTTTAAACCCTACAACTTTTGTCTGAAAAATTTTTTATAAAATGCTTAGTTTCCGAAATATTAACAGGCACTTTCGGAACACTTTGTACATTCATGCGTGTACCATACACACACGTGCGCGCAAATAGAGGGATAGAATAAGAAAATGATAAAGATAAAGAAAAGGTGAAAAGGTAAGAGTGTAATGTATTCTCGAGTTTTTGTTCAGATTTCGACGAAAAATTGCTACATTGAATGCGATATGCAATACTTTCTCATCAATACATTTTGAAATTAACGCGTTTGCAAATAATTCAGCGCGTCAAAAAATATAAGAAAATATTGTTTTGAAAAGGTTCTATTATTTAGACATAAATTAAGTGGTTTTACTGGCCCACTTTTTATAATGACATTTTTACTATTAACTTGAAAACCAAATCTTTGGTGACCACAAATTGGTACATTTATCTTAATATTTTAGTGCACTTTATTAAAAGAATATAATGAAGCAATTTTAAGTTTTGTTCTAAATTCTATATCAAACCTATAAAATATTGAAACATTTATGAAAACGATTGTCTATTGCGTACATAAATTTTTGAATTATTTATAAAATTTAGAAAAGTTTTGGAAATCGATAAATGATTATGCATGAGAGTTAGTATGCGTTGATACAAAATTGATCGCGCAAGAGATGTAAATAAAGTTAAAATAGGTGATCGATTTGAAATCGAACTATCAATGATTTAAAATTTTCGAACTATTCGAATTCGAACTATTCACACACCTCTAGTATTTATTTATCATTGTTTTGAAATGAAAAAATATATATTATCTAAATCTTGTAGAACACAAATATAAAAAGCGATTTTATGACATCGCTAATCATTTTACCTGAGTTCTTTCAGGGTTGTGTCAATGCTAACTTGATTCGAGCAATATGCCACGTATATGGCCTGACATTTTTCGGCGTGCTTCAGCAAGACTTCCGATAAGCCAGGTAACATCGGATCTTCTCTCCACACGGCTTCCAATTCAGCTAGGAACGTTTTCGATGCCGACAATACGCTCGGAACTCCACCGAACAATTTCTTTCTCTCAATTGGGGTTAATATCTCATTCATTAGTATATGATTATTGAGGAACTCGTTCTCTAGGACTCGAAGAGAATTTAAATATGATGCTTCGGAAGTCAAGATTTCAAACTTCGCTTCTTGAATCTTCTTCTCTTCTGGTGTTAATTTTTCTAATATTGAATATTTTGTTAATTTTTTGTAACCAACAAATTAATAATAATAATTAATGCTAGGTCAATAATAGTAAAACAAATGTACGTTTCCATACAGTTTCCATATAAATGTTGACAATTATGCACAAAGGACAATGTGCCGATAACCTTAATCTTGATATGTTTTAGATGCAAGGGTATTGATTAACTTTTTTTTATTAATCAGCGGTCTTGTATAGCTTTCGAGATATACTAACATAAAGCTCATATTCAAAATTTTATTATTTTCATTATATGACACCTTATATATGATGAGCAGTGTACTAATTCACACGAGTTTACAACTTCCTACACATAGCGAGGTCCACCCCCCCCCCCTTACTTACAAAGTGAAATGAGGTCTACAATTGTTCTGTTCTATATAAGTGCGATTTTCTATGCAAAGTGAGGTCCACTCTAAGGTCATCGGCGCGATATCTCTTAATATGCATAAATTACCTAAATATTTATAGAATTTTAGGTAAATATGCCGATGGGGGGAGGCAGACCTGATAACCTTGATCTTGGTTTATGTTGTCAGGGCCATGGCCCTGAGTAACCTCCAATAAATTTCAGCTGTCGTCCTTCATTAAAAAGTTATAATTATAAAAAGTTTGTGAAAATTAAAAATAATAACTACACATATACTTACATATACACATAAAAATATGTGTACAGAGAACAGGGGCTCCGTTCCCCGCCCACGCGTTTTCTGTACCACACGTGAAAATGTGTGTGTGTGTGTGTGTGTGTATTTTTCTTAACCCAACCTAATCCCATTTTAATTACAATTTGGCAATAATTTCAAATCTAATATCGCTACGTGGTAAATTTATCATATCACGCATGGGATTGAGAAAGCTATAAAGCATATAAATGGATAAATATGTTACACACACACACACACACACACACACACACACACACACACACACACGCGCGCACGCACGCACGCACGCACGCGCACACGCACACACACGCAACGCACACGCACACAAATTTTCACATGTAGTACAGAAAACGCGGAGCCCCTCCTCCGCCCACGCATTTTCTGTATCCATATGAAACAATAGTTACAATAATATAGACCCTCGTCCCGCGTGGAAAGTCGAAAATTCATTGTAATTTTCACAAACTTTTTATAATTGTAACTTTTTATCAAAGGGCGAGCGACGACTAAACTTGTTGGAGGTTAGGAACATGATCTTGACAACATATGTCAAGGTCAAGGTCATTGGAGCTGCCTCCCCTCGTCGGCATATTTACCGAATTTTAATCTTTATTCCTCAATCTCATTAATTAGTGAAGATTTTTGCCTATTTCTAAAATTTGTAAAATTTTGTAAAAGAACTTATATTTATCTTACTCTTATTGATCTAATATTATTAATTGGTTTGTAATATGCGAATTATTTCTCATATTATTTAATTGTTATTAACCCTTATTGGCCATCGTGGAATTATTCGCGTCCGAGTATTTTCCGCGTCGCGTACACCGGTACAGTATAGAGACCCTCTAATAAGAGAGGGTTTCTAGTACAGTATGTGCTACACGCGCCTGTGTCCCACCTAGAAAAAAACTTTGTTGATAGGAGAATATGGCGCCGCAATGGCGCTTGTTACTCGTTATTTCAATAGCTTTGCCGGTGTCAAAAATTTACAGTGCACAACTGACTTCAGTTTGGCGGGTGGACGTGCTAAAGTTGCAAAATTAACATTAAATTATGAATCCAAACTAATGAAACATTTTTTTACAAAAATATGATCCTTTAACTTTAATTCCTTTTTTAAATCAATTCTCTATGATAATTTTTAAGAAAGTTATGATTTTTAAAAAAAATTACCCTTGTCGTAATTTTTTTATATACATATTTCAAAATTACATAGTTTTATCAACTATTATTGCCATTTAATTTTTTAATTGCTTACTTGTAGAAGGTTAAAATTACGGTTGAAAACTATCTCATTATGGTATACTCTTTAATTAAAACGTAAAACTCCACCCTACACAGCACAAAATATTTTAAAAATATTTTGTATAAAAAGTAGAACATTTTTAAAATATATAAAAAGTATTTTTAAAATATTTCTATATCCGCTAGATCCTATCAAAAATATTTCCAAAAGTATTCTGAAAATAATTAGCAGAAACCTTTTCAAAATATTGTTTAAAATATTTCTCATAATATTTTTTGAGTGGTATAAAAAATATTTTTGAAAATATTTTTAACAAATTTTTAAAATGTTTTTAGAAATGTTACTATTTTCATTTTTTAAAACCTTTTCAAAGTATTGTTAAAACCTTTTTAAAATATTTTTCATAATATTTTTTGGAAATATTTCATAATATTTTGTGCTATATGAGACGCGAGTGACCCTGCAATAGCGAGAGAGGTACAACAAATTATGATGGCGAGTAAGTGTTAAAAATACTTGTGTAATTAAATATAGTATTTAACTTACGTAAGAGGCCACTGTGTATCACTTGTGGAGTATGACACCAGAGCATTCTTTGTCCTGCTCTGGTAAGATCTGCTGTGGTTGGTTCCGTTTTCTGCAACATATCTTCTACCTGCAAATGGAAAATTATATAGCAATATTATAAGCTAGGTAACATGTTCAATTCTATAAATCATAAAATAAAGAGATAATTGGCCGTAATCTTTAAAATAATTTTTTACAAATTAAAAAATTAAAAAAATATTTTAATAAAAGGAAATAAAAGTAGAATAAAAGAAATTTTTGAATAGTTCAATTTCTATATTATACAACATAAAGAAAGTAGGATCAATAAGAATTTCTCATTACATTGTCTCGAAATCCACTGTTGGTACTAAAAATTTATAGTATACATGAATTATAAGTTTTTAATACTGGTAGCATGTATCGAAATGTAGCCATTGTATAAAGAATGTATTAACATATGTCGTTTAGAATAAAAATTATTAATAAAAATATTAGTTTTTAAATTGCATTTTCTTGAAAGCAATCCTGAAACTGTTTAGTAAAGATAATTTGGAAAAGTTTTTTGTGGAAATAGCTTATATTTAAATTTTAAGTATAATTAATGTTGCGTTTGCGAAGCGTGTTATTAGCGCTATAGCGCCATTTTATTTTAACTTTAAATCTAATGATTGATAAAGATAGAAAAACAGAATAGCATTAATATAAATAATGTGTTCTCCGAACGCAGCCTAAATGTAAGATAATCTCTTACCTCTTCATAACCTTCAGAATCTGATTCAAAGGCAACACGAGCTACTGCAGCCGCATAAAACTGATAGAGAGGCTCTTGATCGGTAAGTACACTGTAATGATCTAAAAATAATATTCTATCAATGCGACTGTGTGATTCCCATACGTGAGCGACAATATGTTAAGCATCAACAAGCACGCATCGTAAATTTTGGCATTTATTAATTAGGAGGAAGTACATTAAAGTCCCATGGAAGTATACAAATATAAGCGTGATTTCGCGTCGGTGCATTGAGTGGCATTCTTTCTATTCCAAAAACCGCGGAGTAAAAACTCGATATTTGATATATGCAAATTTAATTTCTGCCTGGTAAAATCAGGTCACCTTCGCGGATGCGCTAACAAAACTCGTTTTTCTTTGCGATTTGTAATTTGTAATTTTTTATTTATTGAAAGAATTTTAGTTTTATAGATGGTTTTGGGCTATTCACGTCCAGTCATCACTCATGTATAATTTTGTAGATAATAATTGTAGGTTTACAGAAAATATAGATTTAGATCCTTAAATTTCCGCTGAAAGTAGTTCTGACCTTCTAAAGGTGTCATTTTATTTATTCGACGGCTCATCATCAGAGCTGTTTAATACGACAAATATTACGTTCTGCTATAATGTAGATTTGGTATCGTGTTTTATTAACATATCTACTATATTCGAGCTTTGAGAAATATTACATATGCATGTTCCATTTTAACTTTTGCATCAAAATATCTCGTAAAGTATAAAAGAAAATGTGGAAAAATGTTTCTAACAAAAGTTGTAGAATTTGAAGGGGAACACAAGAAGGTACCATTGGTTGACCTTGAATGGCGCCGCCAAGGTCACATCGATGTTTTTAAATCGAACATCCCATTCTTAATTCCAGAATCTAATATTTGCCATATTGATCAGCTCTGATGATGAAGCGTCGAACAAATAAAATGACATCATTAGGAGGTCAGAATTACTTTGGGCAGGGATTTGAGGATCTAAATCTATATTTTCTGTAATGCTACCATTATTATCTACAAAATTATATACGATTGATGACTGGATAGTCGAAAATGGACAAACTTCTTCATATCAAATTATTTATAGACTAGGACACTATTCTACGCTCTTAAAATCTTACACAATTATACTAACTCTATAATACTTTTGATCTTAAAGGAAAATAGTAGTTTTTGAAAAAATTAAAAATCGCAGTTTTTTAGATTTTTTAAGAAAAAAGTAATAAAACAAATGAAAGAAGGCTTTCTTTAATAAATATGATGTATAGTATAGTCAGTCAATAAAAGGTTGCAATAAGTTGCAATACTTTTTTTCGGAACGCAGAAAAATTTTGATAATGCAAATCATCATCTCTGGATGCATATAAAGAGCGGTTAGGATAGTTGTCAAAATAATATAGACGTAAATTATAAATTATACAATGTGAAACGAAGAAATGTATTCCGAAAATTATCGAAAAAAGTGTTCTAATCTTTTGATGACAGACTATACATTCATACGAATATAGAGAGGCGTGGAGACTGGATATTAATTGCTTACAAGAGTAGCTCTTGACAAGTATATCACAAATTTTAATAAAATTTTATGGGTGTGTAGTATTCATTCACACATTTATTACAGTAAAGCTGTTTGTTGCATTAGGCATTTTCGAAAAAATGACGATTAAATATTTCCAGTATCTACAGGGTGTTAGAAAATATTTACTTATGCTCTCGTGGGTTAATAGAGCAAGTCAAACTGAGAAAAAAAGTTTTTTTCTTTACCATTTTTCCAAATTCATAATAGTTACAAAGATAAAAATTAATAAAGTCAATAAACGAGCACGAACTTTCCCTACCCACCGCACGCAGGGGCCGCCCGTCGGTCGCCAAGTCAGAGACAGCCGCAGCAGACGGTGCGGTGAGACTAGAGACACTATAGTAAACAAAGATGCGCCAACAGTTACTTGATTGTAATATTTCACTGATTCGTTAGAGTTTTTTTGCACGTGATTTAAACTCGTGTAGTTACCTAACAATAAGTTTAATACTAATATAGAAATGTGAAAAAGAAATAAATAAATATTTTTTTATTACATATTGTTTCTATACTTTATTATTTATATATTAAAATTTAAAACTTTGTACAAAAATCATAATATAAAATTTTGTTAACAATATTAAACACACACAGTTGATTCTATTTTTGAGATACAGATACAAATATTTTCAGGGTTTCTACTACAACCTCAGTACTGAATAAACAGTTGTTTCTTTATTATTTTAAATTCTAGTAATGATCATGATGACAGCTCTATATTGATTATTTTTTAAAATTTGTATTCTTGAATTGAATGAAATATTCTGAATTTTTGTTTAAAGTGTCCTTGCTGATAGAAACTCAATGCAAAGTGTTTTATATAAATATACAAAAAAACATTAGAGGATGACTTACTAATCTTTTTCACGAGAGTCAATGTTGACAGTAGTCGCACTATGTGGCTACGCGGGTTTAAATCACGTGCAAAAGCTCTAGCCAATCAGTGAAATATTACGATCACGTGACTGTTAGTGCATCTCTGTTATACTATAGAAAGCATTTGTAGCGATAGTGTCTGAAGCTTTGAAGCATCTAGTAGATCGCAACTAGGGTCTCTAGGTGAGACGGATAAGTCATTTCTGTTTCTTTCTTCAACTCACAAGAGAATAAGTGAATATTTTCTGACATCCTGTATAGTATCATTACAGAGAAGAATGATTGTCAAGTCAGTGGCGTAGCGTGGGGCGTTAGGACGTCGACTGGTACGATTGGGGTCCCAGATTTGATCTCCGAGGATAAGACTTTTTTTATTTAAATCTTATGTTTTTAAATTGTTATATATAATTTAAAAAATTTTTTAAATTATTTAATATAAAATATATTATTTTCTTAAATCAAAAAAATTAAAAAATGCTCTTCTACTATTGGTTAAATTAAAATTTTTCATGAACACAAAAGATATAAAACACAGGAATAAAAGACCTAAAAAATAAAAATAAAAAATATATTTGCAATAAAAATTTACAATATTTTACAATTAGTTTACAGCTTTTAAGGTGATATCGTAAAAACAATTAAAACACAATGGTTCATTGCACCATGCACATAAAATTATTGACATTTTATGTGCACAGTCTTTACATTTTATTTAAGATAATTTGGAAAACAAACTTCATTAACGTTTTTAAAAAGACTTCTTTCATTTGTTATTTGAAATGCAAACCATAGAGGAGAAGGGGGTAATATGGCACCCATTTTTATTTTATTGAATAATTCTGTTTATAATTAATATTTTCTATTGAAACTTGTCAGTTTCAATAGAATTACATTTGTCAGAGTGTTGTTTGACAGATTTTAGACTCAAAGTGATGAAATATTTAGAGGAAAAGAAAGTATTATGGCTACTGTCGACAATATGGCTACTCCTATTATTTCCGTTATTAGGTGACGTATTCTAACAATTACTTATGGAGTTATTCGTTTAGTAGATCGCCGTTTTTTAGTGATGCTAATATGCCAATACATAATGATTGACAATTGTTTTAAGGCATTTTTACTTTTGAGCACTTCTAAACTTCTTCACTTTTAACCTTTAATTACAAACACTTTCTCATTATTCTTAAACTCGAGTGTATTATCACATGAAGGCACATACACTCGAGTGTTCTTTTGTTATTTAACTTTTTATTTGGCCGTATACATTTCGAGTTATGCAAAGTTAAGGAGGTTCTCTAGTTACGGAGTGAGTCAAAGCATCCGTAGTCTTGTGCTTGACTTGCTTAGTAGTTGATTTGGCAACGCTGTGTAAAAGTGATACATATGTATATACAAATGTCTAAACATTTCGAATTATACAAAGTTAAAACAATAACATGAAATTTTGTTAATATGGTTTTTCAAGCGAAATTTTGATATCAAAATATTTCTTCGATAAATCGATTGTCATTCTAAAGAGCGGCGTTTAGTTATTAGAGATATCATTTTATGCTTGTTGTTTAATGTTAAACAGGGATAAAATGATATTTTTAATAAAATTTTTAATGGCACTTCTAAAGCTTCTAAACGCAAGAAAATTCTAAATCAGGAAGATTCTAAACAACGAAAAATTAAAAATATATAATTTTGTAACAACTGTGTTTCTTTTAAACTAAACTAATTTTTGAAAATTATTTTTATGGATAGCCATATTACAACCACCTTTTTTCTCCCACCAATTATGCAGTGCATTAGATTTTTATAAATCACGTCCTAAATAATAAATATTTCATTACTTTGAGTCTAGAATCTGTCAAACAACACTCTGACGAACGTAATCGTTCAAGTTTCAATAGAAAATATTAATTATAAACAAAGTTACTCAATAAAATGAAAATGGGTACCATATTACCTTCTTCTTCTTTATTATTTAGGACGTGATTTATAAAAATCTAATGCATTGTATAATCGTGGAAGAAAAAAAGTGGTTGTAATATGGCTATCTATAAAAATAATTTTAACAAATTAGTTTAATTAAAAAAAAAACACAGTACCTACACAGTTACAAAATTATATATTTTTAATTTTCCATTGTTTAGAATTTTCTCGCGTTCAAAAGCTTTAAAAATACCATTAGAAATTTCATTAAAAATATCATTTTATCCCTGTTTAACATTAAACAACATAAGCATAAAATGATGTTTATAATGTTTCTAAACTCCGATCTTTAGAGTGATAATCGATTTATCGAAGAAATATTTCAATATAAAAATTTTGCTTAAAAAAACATTAACAAAATTCCATGTTATTGTTTTAACTTTGTATAACCCAAAATTATACTCATTATGTACTGGCATATTAGTATCACTAAAAGCAACTGACTATTAAACGAATAACTCCACAAGATATTGTTAGAATATGTCACTTAATAACGGAAGTAATAAGGGTAGCCATATTGTTGACAGTAGCCATAGTACCCTCTTCTCCTCTACATATTTTAATATATTACAAAAGATTGGTGTATTTAATTGATTGTAAACTGAAGAATGTATTTTAATAGTATTTTTAGGATTAGCTATTTTTCTATTGTTTTTAAGGAGATAGGTACAATTTTGTAATTTTTTGATAAAATTCTTAATCTGTCTGTAAAAGTATACGTCGCAAGGTTAGCATAAAGGAGTACACCTTGGCAGAATAATTTTTATTTGATAAGTTGGAAGATCATTGTCATTTTTAAATACTTTATTGTATATTGCTAAACTTGTTTGACCACTTCAAGAATCTATTATTAATAAAAACTTTTTCTTTTTTATATATGGCTGTAATCTTTTTTTTAAGAAGTCTCTATAGATATTTGTAGTTAATCTTCCTGACCTAGAGCATTTGACGATGACATTTCCAAATTTGGCAACAAGAGCATCAACTTGTTTTTGAATTATTGGACCTAATTTGTCTTCAGTTTCTTGTAAACAAAGAAATACTTTTAGTACTAGTTTTTCTGAACAAGTTAATGCGTATTGGGCCGTGTATGAATGAGAAATTTTGTGAAGATTTTTCTTTTTAACAAATACAGATTTTGTGCCTTTCTGTGCTAACATTCGATCAATTATTGATTGACATTGGCAACTACTTTGATCTGTATTAATTATTAAATCTGGGTGAAAATGGTTTAATTCGTTTTCTAAATTTATCTGCATCCAAAACTTCATCCATTTAAAAAAATTTTTTTTTTTAGTAACATACTTAGTAATCCGTCGTTGACGATTATTATTTTTTGTTTAAAATCATTAATCTACGTTTTTCGTGCTTTAAATTTAAATGTTGAGAGTAATTGTTGCACAGCAGCTATCACCTATTGTTGCAATGTTCTTGTTGTGATTTGCTCAAATTTTTCTGTAGCTTCTTTAAATCGATCAAGTGTCTAAGAATTGATGGCAGACAGTTTGTGAAATCGCGTATCATCATCAAATAATACATCTTTTTCTAATCTAAAAAAAAAAAAAAAAATAGAAAAACAATAATTATTTAATCAATAGAATTTAATACATAAAATGTGTTAAAAGCATCGTATACTACTGTGTCTAAAAAGTAAGACAGTTTTCAATTTAAATTGAAATGATGCGCGGGTAAACCGCACATCATAAATATTATTTTTCTAAGTTGGCAGCATTGTGACAGACATCTGTGACAAATTTCATGTCAAAACATTCATTAGTTTTTGCTTTATTTGCTTGGTTTTGTACGACGCTAAAAGTGCATTGAGCGACTTTTACAGTGTCTAATTATAATGAGCAAAGAAATTGCATTATATTTTGTTTGCGGAATGAAATTTCGAGTGCAAAAACGTTCAGGATGTTGCAGAAAGCCTCCAGGGACCATGTTTTGTCGGTAAGGAATGTTTACAAGTGGTATAAACAGTTCAAAAAAGGTCGTGAAAGTGTTAAAGACGAAGAGCGTTCCGGACGACCATCAACTTCTACCGATGAACAACACGTCAAGAAAATCGAAAAACTGTTTGCTAATCGTCGAATGACTGTTAGAGACCTTGCTGTTGGTATTTCAAAAGGATCTGCCAATACCATTTTGAAAGATATTTTGAGCCTGAAACGTGTAAAATCTCGACTAGCGCCAAAAGACCACTGCGGGGAAATTGTTTTAAGACGCTAGAAGAGATACGATGTAAATCGCTACGCGCTATGAAGGAAAGCAACTTTAATTCTTGTTTTGAGGACTGAAAAATACATTGGCATAAGTGTATTGTGTCGGGAGAGGATTACTTTAAAGGCGACAAAATAGGTTTGAAAAAATAAATAAATATTTTTTTAAATAAATAAAAACTGGTCTTACTTTTTAGACACAGTAGTACATATATTTTTAAGAAGCCTTTACGTTTTAAATTAATTGTTATTTTTTTCTAATGATTGTAGTGACCAAGCAGGACGATCTTTCGCCATGGCTACAACTTTAAGTTTGTGATTTAAATCTATTCGTTTGTATTATTTTTCTTTGGAGAATTAATCCACTTTTCCGAAAATAAGGATGAATGTGATGATGATAATGACAATAATGATGATAATTCTTCTATACAAATTGTTGCACAATCCATAAAACTGTCATCAATATTTTTTTCATGTGGAAGCACTAGTTTTTCATCCTCAACGAGAATCATCAACTATAACGACAATGCGATTATATTTTGTGGCCCATAACCATTGCCTTTTTTGTTGAGAGTTCTTTTACTGACTCCTCTGGAATGTAATTGTTTTTAACAAGGAATTTCTCGCTTATTTTTATAGCACTTTTTAAGAGCAATTTACTATAAAAATCTTGTTGCACTTCTTCATTTGAAGCGCTTATTGACGGTCCCGGAATATCCATATTGTCAATAAATAACCACAAATATTTTTTGCGAATTTACATTTGTTTATCTTCAAGGATGACTGGGTCGAGACCGTGTTGTTATTGTTGATTTTAAGCAAAGAGTTTCGTATACAAGGTAACATAAGATCTGGAAAAAAAATAACAAAACTGTTTTACTCGGAGACTGGTATAGATATAACGATATACAGGAACATTTATTTTGATGTTCTTAAAACAGTCACTATAAATGTTTATTGCAAATATATTTTTTATGTTTATGAGAAATTTAAATTTATTTAATAATAGAAGAGTATTTTTAAATTTCTTGATTTTTTAAAAATAATATTTTATATCAAATAATTAAAAACGGTTTAAAAATTACATATAACAATTTAAAATATAAAATTTAAATACAAAAAAAATTCATCCGCGGGAATCGAACCTGGGATCCCACGTGTATCAGTTGACGTCCTAACGCCCCACGCTTTGTTGCTAACTCGACAACCGTTTTTCTGTAGTAATACTATACGCTGGAAATATTCGAGAATGCTTAATTTTTGGAACAAACGGTTTTACTATAATAAAGGTGTAAGTGAATACTATACACCCATATAATTTTATTAAAATCGGTGATGCATTTATCGCGAACTTTCCTTGTTAACATACCGGTGTATGCATAAGTTTTTTCCGGTTTAACTAAGAGATGGCGCGAAAAGTACGCAGCGTATTAATTTGACACATACGTCATTTTGTTCGTCTGACATAAAACTACAAACACACACAAGTTGAGTCCACCAAAAACTAGCGTTTTTGTTTTATCGTTCAGTGATCATGTCGAGTTTTGTGCCTGAAAAAGAACATTTGCAGCACGCATTGCTTTTCTTATTTAATCAAAAGAAAAAGGCTGTTGAAAGTCATCATTTGCTGATAGAAACATATGGTGAACACGCTCCATCGATTAGAACATGTGAGACATGGTTTCGACAATTTAAAAGTGGTGATTTCAAGACAGTGAGCGCTCTGGTAGACCACAAAAATGCGAAGACGAGCAATTGCAGGAGTTATTGGATAATGACCCAACTCAAACTCAACGGCAATTAGCAGAAGCATTACATGTATCACAAGAAACAATCAGCAGATGTTTACGAGCAATGGGAAAGATCAATAAACTCGGTAAATGGGTCCCACACAATTTGAATAAACGTCAAATGGAAAATCGCAAAGTCACTTGTGAAATGCTGCTTCAACGCCACGAAAGGAAATCATTTTTGTATCGAATTGTGACGGGTGACAAAAAATGGATTTATTTTGAAAACCCGAAGCGGAAAAAATCGTGGTTTTCACCTGGCGAAGCCATGGTCCATCAACACCAAGGCCAAATCGCTTCGGCAAGAAGACCATGCTCTGTGTCTGGTGGGACCAGAGCGGTATTGTGTATTATGAACTCTTGAAGCCCGGCAAAATCGTTAATACACGCTATCGCCAACAAATGATTAATTTAAACCACGCATTAATCGAAAGACGACCGAAATGGGTCAGAAGACATGGCAAAGTGATTTTGTTACACGACAATGCGCCGTCTCACACAGCAAAACCAGTGAAAGACACCTTGAAATCGCTTGGATGGGACATCCTTCCGCACCCGCCGTACTCCCCAGACCTGGCGCCATCTGACTATCACCTCTTCGCATCAATGGGGCACGCGCTCGCAGCACTTCAGCAATTTCAAGGAAGTTGGAAAATGGCTCAACGAATACTTTGCCGCAAAAGATAAGCAGTTTTTCTGTCATGGCATTCATAAATTACCTAAAAAATGGGCAAAATGTGTAGAAACCGATGGCCAATATTTTGAATAAAAAAAAATTAATTTCCCTTGAAAATTACGTGTTTCTTTTTTACCAAAAAACCGGAAAAAACTTATGCATACACCTGGTAATTCATTAAGACCGTTTTCTAATTGTTGATCGCAAGCAGGTTTTTACTCTTTGTAATGTACTGAAAGACCTTTCAATAGCGCTTGTTGTGCATAGTTGGGCTTGACAGATACGCAGGGCATTGCTGCTTTGTTGCTAAGAAAAAAGTTTTAGTTTTTTTAAATATCTCCTTTATTAATTCTAATTCTTTAAGTTTTCCTTTTTCATGTTCTTGTTGTCTCTCCAAAGGATATATTATAATTCTGCTTTATTGTAAAAATTATAGTAATCAGAGAAACTATGTGTTTTTTTCCAAAATCTTCTAAAGTCATGTCTAACATAGTAAAAGGATGTAATGCTAATAATGAGAAAGCCGGTAAATTGTTAGAAATTGCTGTTTTAATAAAATTATTAAAGAGTAAGTAAGGAATCACTAATGATCTTTTCCAGAATTTGGCAGGATTTGATACTCGAAAGTTTTTGAACGGTGCTGTTGTTGTCCTATGATCCTTTGTTGTTGTAACTCCACTCCAATATTTTGAGCAATTATATTTGGCGACAGCTAAAAGATCTTGGCTTATGACATCCACAAGGTCTCAGTGACCTTTTATGACAATTAATATATTTTTTTATATGATTTGCACATTGTAATATGTCTATGTTTTTTTATTATAAACAATATATTACAGGTTCCAACAATACTTTGTTATAAGACCGACACTGATAATAAATTGAGAATTTGTCGTAGTCCAATGCAACTGAAAAGCAGCTTTCTTGGTTACAGTATTTCTATATCTTTGGATAGCTGTTCGAGTCTTTAAACAATACTGACAAAATTTTCTTTTCTTCCTATAATACCCAATAGTACTCAACAGGTTATGGGTCCACGAAAAGAAGCGTTAAAAGAGATCTGTATGCAAACTATGTAGAAATTTGTCGTTATTGTGAATCCATCATGCATCCGGTCAGCAACCACCATATGGAGAAACTGACGGAAGGAAATTGTGAATCCTGATAAATACAGATGAAGAGTAAAATCTCTCTTATCCCACTTTTTTGGTGCGTACTTTCATTCTACAAAAGGATTTTGTGATTTGTCAAGCCAATTCAAAGATTAAAATAAACTGTAATGTATCGCTAATTCCCGTTGGTTTAGCATTTTCTTAATATTTTATGAAAATGCAAAAATTGATTTTTTTAGAGTTCTCCATCTATTATCTTCTCTTAAAATATCATTATTCACTAATATAATTCATAAGTTATTTTTCAATTTAGGATAGCGCATTTGTTTCTTAAGTTGTTTTTGTTTTGGCGCTTACAGTGCTTTAAATATCATTTTATCCTTCTTGTTTATCAAATATTAAACAAGGAAAAATAATGTTTATAAACGCTGAGAACACAGCCATAGAATTCAATGTTATTATTATGTATATGTATACTTTGCAAATTAGTTTTTTTCTAAACGAAAAAATGGTTTGAAAAGCATTGAGACTTACCGATGTCTACGCCGGTTGGCGTTCTCGAGGAGTCATCACTGCTGCTTCCCATGTATTGACTATTAGTGTAAATTGCCTCCTTGATGATGCCGTTGTTGTTGTCACGAATTCCGTCGTTCTCGTCAAGGTAGAAAGTTGGCGGGCCAACAACATTCTTTCGGCTGAAATGCTTCAATCGAAAATTGAAGTACTTTCCAGCATCAGTTTGAGGTTCGTTGACGGCTTGCTCCTTATCATCGAAGGTGGATTCATCAACGGACGTCCGTCGTCTGATTCTACCCAGACTGCCCTTAGTAATGCTCCAGGTTCGACGCAACATCTTTATCCGCCTACCCAACGTCTGAGTTAGACTGGCCTCCCTTGGTGGCGGCGGGGTTGGTCTTGTAGGACATTCTAGGTAAGTGTTGATTAAGTGATTATCGTGCTGCTGCTGCTGCATAATGTTTGTTTCCGTCTCTGAATCGCTGCTGAGATTATCTGGTTGGCAGGAATACAGACTCTCATACGTGCTGTCGTCGGAAACGTTATCTGATAAAAAGAAAGTCCGATCAGGGAAATTACCAAACGTGTTAATGAATGCAATTCATTCTTTATATTTTTTTTTATTAACTGTGAACTTATGTTAGCGAGAAAATGTCTCTGTATAATGTGAATTTTAAGATATAGATGTATATTGTTGCGTGCCCGTCCTGAGGAAGCGACTAATATCGATTCGCGCGAGGCGATCGATGTGCGCGATAGGAGAAGATCGTTCCCTGTCAACGGTTATTGTTGTTGTTGTCGTTTTGATCTTTCTTACGAACTGTCACGTTCTTATATTAAAGTTATCTTTTTAAAAGTCTGTCTTCTTATTTCGGGAGTGCACCGTGTTATTGTCACAGCGTGAGTGTGTGATAACGAGACGACCTTCCCGGTCGTAATAATATGTATATAGGATAACTCCGGTATATACGTCGCGCTTAATAAAAACTAAATTTATATGTGCTATTAATTTAT
Organism: Solenopsis invicta; assembly: GCF_016802725.1. Taxonomy (NCBI): domain Eukaryota; kingdom Metazoa; phylum Arthropoda; class Insecta; order Hymenoptera; family Formicidae; genus Solenopsis; species Solenopsis invicta. Next base: position 9,193,087 of record NC_052664.1, on the reverse strand, counting down.
ATTTACTATGTTTAAGAAAAATGAATTGTATAAAAACTTTATATTATTACTATAAAAAAATTAAAAATATGAAAAAATGGAAAAAATTGGTTGAATTATTCTGAAAAATGGATAAAATAAAAAAATTTTATTGGTAAAAAATAAATGATTCATATTTTTTTTATTAACCCGTAATAGTTACACTTCCAAATAATAACATAATGGTCAACAACACATGGGGTCCACTGGACCTCTCTGCACAAAATCAGTCGCCAGCTTTTTGATATTTCGTTGCAAAAATTTTATTGGATAACCTTGAAGTCTATTCTTTATCATCTAATAATTTTTTAAAATTAGAATTTAACATAGTGAAAAAAATTCAAATAGAAAAAACTGCAAAATTTGACTTTTTACAAAAATATTCATAAAGTTTTTAATTTTTAAGATAATTTAACAAAAGTTTAGAAGTGTATTCTCAAGATAATATACTTTCAAATAAATTTAACATAATGAACAAATTCAAATAAAAAAAATGCAAAATTTGATTTTTTTTACAAAAATATTCATACAATTTTTAATTTGTGAGATAATTTAACAAAAATTTAAGAGTATGTTCTTAAGAGACTATACTTTTAGATGAAAATTAGTTTCATAGAAAATTGTTGGATTTTGAATGGTCTGTCTACCCTTAAAGTTAGAAGAAGGACGCCTGGGGTCTTTTGGACCCCATGTGACCATTACGTGTTAAAATAACTTTTTTTTATTGAAATAAATTTGGTTACTTGAATTACTAGACAAATTTGATTGCATGCGTTGTGATAAAAGCAACAAAACTTTTGCTCATAATATTATGACAGTATTCTTGATAGAAGCGTTGTTTAGCGGCATTGGAGCGATGATTATTGTCGTATCTCTCCATGCGCTTACACTTGGCGATAAGTCGGGCAAATTCGGCTATCTTTATAAAGTAATAACTCATTAACTATTGCAAAAATCGCAAAATGGACTTTTCGGCTCAGCTTAGTCCATTCTATCTCTACGCAAGAATGTAATCGTTAATTATCAAACACCCTGTGCAATCTAATGTAATATTTAAGTAGCTTCATTATTTTACGATCCATTTTTCTTAAATTGACTTCTAATTGATGTTATTTTGATTAATACGTAACGGGAAAGAGAGAAACGTTCTTACTTATTTGATTACGTAAACACACCTCGGTATTCATACCAAAGTTTAAGAAGTAAATTATTAATTAATATTATTATGACTTAATTCTAAAGAATTAAGTCATAATTTAATAATAATTAATTAATAATTTACTTCTTAAACATTAGGCCATTACAAGAATGTCGAAAAATTAGATCAGATAAATAGAAAGAAATGCGATATCGTTCATTGAATCTTAGAATATATTGTTGTATATATTTATATGTTTCTTACACAATCAAGTGTCTTTCAATTTATAAACCTAAGCTACATTAAGATATAGATAAAAATAAGAAAATGTATTTTTTATCAGTGTTGAGTTGCACGTTGATTGGAGGGGGGGGGGAGCGGGGTAAAATGCATCTTCAAAAAAATCAATTATTTTTTAAAGTCAAATATTGTTAAAATTATAAATAGATATAGAGATAAAAAAGTGTTTAAAGTTGCAATTTTCAAGAGTACTTTTTAATGTTTTTTTTTAAATTTTAAAACTTTTTAAAATTTTTATTAAAAAAATCTTTAATTTTTATTAAAAAAAAATAGTATTAAAAATTATTGTAAAATACTTTTGAAATTATTCAACTTTCATTCAAAACTTTTTTTCTATTTATAGTACTTCGCCAGTATTTGCTTTGAAAAAAATAATTTATTTTTTCAAAGAATTGTTTTACTCTTATACTTTTATCTTAAAATATGATTCAGCATTTATAAAAAAATATATGTAGATATCTCTTATTTTTATCTATATTTTAATATTATATTCGAAGATTATTAAAATTGGAGAAGACACTTGATTGTGTTCCCTTGTTAATAAAAGAGAGAAACATTCTTACTTACTTGGATGTGTAAACATACCTTGATATTCATATTGATGTTTAAGAAGTAAATTATTAATTAATATTATTATTAAATTATAACTTAATTCTAAAGAATTAAGTCATAATTCAATAACAATATTAATTAATAATTTATTTCTTAAACATTGGGCCATTACAAGAATGTCGAAAAATTAGATCAGATAAACAGAAAGAAACGCGATATTGTTCATTGAATCTTAGAATATAAAGAAAATATAAGCTTAACGTCATACAGTTTAATTAATATAAAAATTTCTCAATTAATAATTCTTCCCATTTTTTTGCACGATTTAAAATAATCCGTGTAGGTACCTTTGTGTAATGCAAGGTCTATTAGGTATCTGCATCTTTGTTGAAACTATAGAAGCACATTCTTATATGTAAATCTATTCTCGATAGATTTACAAGCAGGATACAAAGTTACAAAATAAAGTTATTTTAGAAAAAATTCATAAATTATTATATTACTTGATACACTTTTATCGATGATTTTGTGATAAATTCTTTTAATTAAAAAAAATCATTTAAAAATCATTACAATATTAAGAATTCACCAGAAAATTATCTCAAAAATGTGTTGAGTAAAATCATAATTTTTTTTTATTAATTTTTACTTTATCTTAATTTTATAATTAATTTTGTGTTCTATTTAGGAATTTGCGAAGAATTAAACTTTTGTAATAATTTAATTTTTAAACATCCTCAGATAGCAATGTCTGCTTGTTCTCAGATAACAAAATGCTTGCATAGTGCACAGTGCGCGAACGTGTGCGTAATAATTGTCACAGTGTGCTTTCACCATGCAGACATATCCTCATTTGAAGCTCATATCACCCGCACGTGTGAATACCGCATGTATGCGGGCAACGTGATTTGAGTGCTCCAATTGGGATTCATATCGTCTATAAACGTGAGTGCCACACGCGTGTGATATGAATCTTATTTTATTGTTAAATTATAAAATAATAAATAAAAATATTGAAATTATATACAGGCTTATCTTAAAAAACGTACACTAATTATATATAAATATTTTTATTATTATTACCCCCCTCAGCCAAACGTGAACAAACAGATTATTCGGAGAGTCTGCTATCAATTTTTGTTGCTAGAAAGGCAATAGATTTCATACAGACTCTGCATTATCTGCGGTGTCAGCAAACTGTTGTCAGAAATAAGACAGAAACTGTTGGCATTTAATTCCAGCAGAAATCGAGCACCGCGTGCTGACAAGACCTGACGTCAAATTCGCGGCAAAAAATGAGTAGGATCTATGCAACAATCTGACAGCAGACTGGCAGCACCACGCGAACACGCCGTGCTGCCAGCACCTAATGTCAGATAAGCGACAGAATTAGATAGAATGTGCAAGACCTGCACAACACAATCTGACGGCAGATTGTTAGCACAAATCGAGCACCCCGTACTAACAGGATCTGACGTCACGCTGGCAGCAGAAATCAAGCAAACCGTGCCGTTTTGCACATTTTTAAATTGTGACGTCACTCTTCACGAATTTATTAAGGGCCTATTTAGACAAACTTGCATAATTGCATGCATAAATAACATATGCATAAAAAAAGTGATTGATCCATTTTCTTATGCATTTGATTAATTATTGGATCAATCAATTTTTTTATGCATATGTTCTGTCTGTTTCTGTTTGTATTGTATACGCCGCAATTTCTATCCACATAACACATAGACGTCTTTCGGACATCCGATTTATGCCCTAAAACGTTTTATTTATGTCTCTGTATTTCGGACATCCGCAGGATGTCCGAAAGACGTACTCTGGATGCCCCGTTATATATGACTGTGATCGGTGCAAACTCAATAATTAGAATAATACATTAATACATTAATGCATTAATCATAATTGCATTTGGGGATATATCCGGAAATTATGTCGATTTAATTTCTGCATTATCTTCTTTATGTCCAGAGGACGTCCGTTGTATATCCAGAAGATATTTTCTTTATCCCAATCAGCACAGAATATTTTTTAAATGTTTTTAAACATTTAGAAAACACTTTTAAGAACATTTACAAAAACGTTAATATTAATAGGATAAGTGTCCTACTTTTAATTTAAAAAATGTTTATTTTAACGTTAAAAAAAATGTTTTTTTAAATATTATGAAAACGTTTTTTAAACATTTCAAGAAAATGTTCATTAAACGTTAAAGAAAGTTTTTTTAACGCAGCATAAATTAGCAAAACAATATTTTTAAAAAAGCATTTTAAAAGTTTTTGCAATAAAAAAATTTTTGAAAACGTTAAAATTAATAGAATCATGTCCTTTTTTACATTAAAAACATTTTTTGTTTTAATATTGAGACTTTTTGTCAGGAATTTTTTTGTCAGAAATTTTTACACGGTTACCCATTCAAGTCATAACCGCCGTAAACAATGTTTGACCTCTAGGGCTGCTGCGAACTGATCCATCGTGATGATCTGTAAACACTTTGTGCTAATACATGTACACCCAAGGACTTTGATTCTGTCCATGGGGAAATTTTCCAAACTGAAAAGTCGCTATCTTTCTACATGCTTACAGTTCATGATTAACGTAACGACTAGAGCTTATTGGTCGTTACGTTAATCATGAACTGTAAGTATGTAGAAAGATAGCGACTTCTCAGTTTGGAAAATTTCCCCATGGACAGAATCAAAGTCCTTGGGTGTACATCACTGATTGATCAGATCAATATATGTTATCATTGTATAACTCTAAATGTATACGGCCGAATAAAAAGTCGAATGACAAAAGAACACTCTAGTGTACCTTTGTGTGATAATACACTCAAGTTTAAGAATAATGAGAAAGTGTATGTAATTATAGGTTAAAAGTGTACCTTGAAAAGTTTAGAAGTGTTCAAAAGTAAAAATGCCTTATAACAATTGCCAGTCATTATATATTGGCATATTAGCATCAGTAAAAAACGGCGGGCTACTAAACAAATAACTCTATAAGCAATTGTTAGAAAACGTCACTTAATAACGGAAATGATAGGGGTAGCCATATTGTCGACAGTAGCCATAATACTCTCTTCTCTTCTATTAAAGTAACTTATAAATAAAACAGTATTGACGATTATTTTACTTTAAAATAATAAAATTTCTTAAAGTTGGTAAGATGACGGTTCCAATGATGGATCATTTAAGAGGATGCTAAATCAATAGGAATTACCGACACATTACAGTTTCTATTATTTTTCGAATTACCTCGACAGATCAGACTTTCTATGTCAAAAATGTTTTTTCATGCCCAATTCTATTTTCAATAATTATTTTTTGATTAAACGCACTGTAAGTTAACTTTAGACCTTAACGGATTTAATTTTATTTATACTGTAAAAAGTCGCAATAAAATTTCTGATAATATAATTTTTGATATATTCTACTAATATTATTAAACCCATAAATAGTGAAATAAATTAATTGTTCTTATTGTATGATACATGGCAATAGTTTGTTTTTTGTTTCTGGGAACCAAATTTTAAGTTCATACGAATAACTTTCACATACAAAAATTACATGAATATAACATAAAGCACTAAGATCTACGACCGAGAAAGGCTTGCTTGTTTAGATTTGTATTTACATTACCGGTCGAATATCTTTCTATTCGAAAATAGCAGTTTTGTATACAATTGGCACAGTCAAAAAACTGGTATTTTTGTATGCGACAGTTCTTCATATGTACTTAGATTAAGACTTAAAAAATAAGGCTTTAGTAAGCCAGTTCAATACAGCTGCAGTAAGGAAACAGTATTCGAAATCGAGTTGAAATCAAATCATTCTTGAGTCGATAATTCATCGAAAGGTGTGACATAATCCATCAAAATCGATGAGTATTTTGATTAGTTTTCGATCAATGTTTTCGATGTTGAATCGATGTTGATTCGATAAGTCATTTCTGGCTGGGTAGTATTATAAGCAATTAGATTTACGTAATTTTGTTTTACATGTTTGATTATTTGGATCATTGCAAAAATAGTTGAAAAATTTTGTTAGGGAAGATAGAGAAGTGATGTCGTTCATTATACTCGCTTTCGATATGAATTTAAGTGTTTTATTTAATGTAACGCGAGAATGAAGGAAACGTAAACGTGAATGTAATATTAGATATTAATTGAAAATTGTTATAACGATTTTTTTCATCTCTTTGATTACGTTTTTATGCGTAATCTAAGGTACCCAACATAGATACCTTCGTGGATATAACATGACGCCTCTTGGATGTCCATGTCTTCGTCGAGACTGACGACGCGCAGCTGCACCAAACCTTGGGTTCTCCGCGGCGGATCGCCGTTCTGGCTTGCCAGTTTCCATTCCGCAGTGGTCTTTTGAGGCTCGCTGCTGATGAGAAGCACTGATCCACTGCCCAGGCTGACGGCCACTTGAAATCATCCGGTTTCAAGGTCAGACTCGCCGAGCCGAGGAAATCAGTGGCACGCATGCTCTCGCCTACACGCACTGGACCACGAATGTGAACGAGAGAATGCGCGAGAGGATACAGGGGAACAAATACACGAGAGGTAAGTCAAATATGGCCGTGGACGGCGAACTATGCGATCGGATTCTCCACCGCGATGAAATTCCATCCATCGACAACTTTCATTTAGCCAAGTCAGCCAGCAATTGATAATTTTATGTAACATGCACGCGTTATCCAAAGATTAAAAAAAGATAAAAAAGACACTAAGTATATGTGCTCCTTGAAGAAATAATTGAAATAATTAAAATAATTGAAAAAAATCAAAATAGTAATATCTTTAATTTTTTAAAAATAAACTCAATTAGTGATATGTTTGTAATCTTATTGAATGATCTTTTTATTTTAACACAAGTAGCAGTAATTTTAATTTTACTTACTTTATGTACGCGTATGTCGAAGGATATATTATCGAAGGATATATCGTATTATAAGTGTACGCAAGAGGGGAGGGCTAGAAGAGGCGCTTGCCTCCTCCTTAAATTTTGGCAAGGAGAAAGAATTAAATTATGAAAATGATTTTTACTAAAAAATCAAACGCCCATTGAATATGTGATTCACGTTTTATTTTCTAGGAGGGATAAAAAAACTAAAAAAACTTAATAAAATTTTGGAACTAGTAGAGATGTTAAAAAAAGTTGAAACTTTTTTCCCGACAACAAAATATGTCCTGCATATTTTCTTAGACCAAATTTGTACAATAAGTATCATTGAAAGGTCTTTTGGTAAAGAATAAAAATCTAGGTGCTTTAATGTTAGAAAATCGCCTCAAAAGACTATGTATGCTAGGTACATAGAAAAATGATGCTCGAGATAAAGAAATATTGAGAAAGTTCGCTGAAGATCCTCGAAAACTAACATCAGTATAACTTTAGGTAGCACATATACATTTCAAAAATGTTATATAAACGTTTGTTGGAACCATTTATAATCGTTTTACAACGTCCTTTTATATATCCTAGAAACGTTTCTTTTGAGTTAAAATTTTCACTTGTTAGATAAAATGTTTCTTTTCTGGTAAAAATACGTTTAAGAAATCAATATAGAAATCTTTCTTGACTGTTTAGAAATGTATAAATTACATTTTATAAATTATGGTTTTAGAAACGTTTCTGATGTTTCTTATTGATTCTTTATAAAACTATGTACATATTTATAAAACGTTTATGAAATATGTGCTACTTGGGAAGTATCTTAATAAATTTTGTGTGAAGATAAATTTTTTCGGTCCTCCTCTGACTGAAACTCTGGGAACACCCATGAATATATCTGTTGAAACACCTCCGAAGATCTCATAGATAAATTAAGATTTATTGCGCATCGTGATGGTGACAATTAATGCAAATTCAAGCCAGCTTTTCCAAGAAAAAAAAAGAGAATGTAGTTTAGTGCGATCCTGCTTGATTTGTCATTACCGAAGAAAGTAGAAACTCGGGTTATTCTCCCGAACCGCTTCCCCAAGGTCGAAGTAACTTGCGATCATCATCTGTGCTAAAATAAGACAGGAATTTGGATGAATTAATTTAATATTCGAAGCGTTTTCAACAGAACTAAAGACTTGGATAAAAAAGATATCAAAAAGATAAAAAAAGAACACTGAAGTGTATACGCGCGTCATACATACACCTTATCAAATTGGTAGAATCATGAAATCATTGCATAATTGCAATTGCATTGGACTAAAGACGCGACAATTCATCGAATTTTGGAAAAATCCTAAACTGAGCACAGACAACAATTGAGAAACGTGCATTCGGCTGATTGCGATTTCTCGTCGTCGGTGGCACGACAGATCGACGGTTGAAGGATGTTTGCGAGGGAAGTTCCGCAATGATTGACCGCCGTTGCATGTATTTGGAGAACTCTGTTCAAAATTCAGCGAAATTCGTCGTATGCGAAAATGCGAGCGTACATGGCCAAATAGCGTGACGAGCGAGCTGCTTTCGTTCTCTTACCTTGCGTGTTGGGTCGTCGGGTCTTTAGCGTCTCTCTCATTTCCACATCTCGTCTCAATGCGTAGTTCAGCGAGTGAGCCGAGATGCCCTGGCGGATGCGAGATGCGTCCGCGACCGATCGCACGCGTGTTTCGCAGATGTTTTCGCGCGACGTTTTGGAGGAAACGAGCTTCGTCTTTCTTCGCTCAACGATGTCGATTTTCGCGCTGTATGAGAATCACGAGAGAACCACGAGAAATGCAACCGTACAGTTTGCGGCTCGGCCGTGACTGACAATGAGAGCGCGCAATTGGCGCTTTCACCTCGCACGCTGGTTTCTTAAGGGGCTCTCACACGATCTCTTTAAGGTGATTCTCACACGAGGGCTCATTCCAAACTTGAAGTATACATTGAATACATTTAGTTTTATATCAAAATATTTTCAACGATTTTCTGTATGAAAAAAACTGTTTTATGAGTTGAAGTATCAAAAATTTAGATATAGATCTGAACATAATTTTATTGAACCATTAAAATTACGACGCTTAAACATTACGAACAATAACAACAAATTTGGACATTTTAATAACCAGCTTGAGTGTTCTACGTAATTATTTTAATAGTCTAATTGTTAGACTCTAACAAAATTATTTTGCAGATTTGTATCGAGCTAAATTTTTAGGTGCCGTATCAAAGGAGTTTCAGGAAGCTTCTGAGTACACAGAGATGTCACTCGATTAATATAAAAAAATGATGGTTTAAATTGTTAATGTTTGTTAGTGTTCTTATAAATACAGTTATTATTGATAGATGCATGTCCAGGTAGCATAATATGTTTCAAAAACATTTTATAAATGTTTGTCTGGAACGTTTTATAACCGTTTTATATGTTTTAAAAACATTTGTTATTAAAGTTAAAATATCTATTTGAAAAATATTAAAGGAACATTTCTTTTCTGGGAAAAATATATGTTTCTGAAATTATTATAGAAATCTTTTTTAACTATAGAAATGTGAAAATTACATTTCACAAATTATGGTTTCTGGTATAACGTTTTTTATTGGTTCTTTATAAAATGGTGGTTATAAAATTATATATACCTTTATAAAACGTATACAAAATTAACATGTACTATCTGATATATATATATAATAACTTGATTCATTACTCTATAAGGGTGATAGAAAGAAAAAAAAATAAAGCTGAGGTAAGTATAATATTTTTCAAACAATTTAGAAAAATTTTATTTTTGTATTTTGCGCCAAGTATATTTTACATATGAAACTCACGATCTTTGCGGTGTAATCATTATTTATGAATTAAATTATGAACAAAAAACTTATGAATAAAAAATTGTTATAAATTAAAAAAAAAAATATTAGTTTTTCAAAATCTTTAATTGATTACAGTGCAAGAATTACTGTTACCGAAATATTTTTAGAGAAATTTGCTTCATATTTGATTACTCATTGAAGACAATAATTAAGAAATCCATAAGCAAAATCAAAGTAATCCGTAATATCATTATTAATTATTTCATTCCTAATAATTATCCGAATATAATGATAATAAATATAGTTTTATTACTTTTTATGTGTGATACTAACAATTCCTGTGCTCGGTTTAGTTGTGTGAAGACTCCTTTAAAGATCTACTCTTGGTGAATAAATTTATTCTGTCAAGCATTGTGTTTTGTGAGAAATCTCATCAAGCATTTTCATGCAGAATAATAAAATCTTATTTTTTATAGAAATTTTAGTTTACGAAAATTTATTAACAAGAAAAGGTCTCTAACTCGGCAACTTAAAAAATCAGAAAATTTTAGCAATAGATAGATAATATTTTGATATGTGATAAAATATCTTTTTACTGCCCAAAATCATTTTAATAAAATCAATCCTTGAAAATTGACTCATTTTTTGTTTTTGTTTTATTCTTCAGCAAACGGAAATAAAACAAAATTTTATAAAAAAAATTTATTTTAATGAGATTTATCGATTAGAAAACTTATTAATTTGTAATTGTTTAGTAATAAAACAAAAACATAAAATAAAAAAATTTACCGGAGATTGATTTTTCTCATTCAAAAAGAATTTGAACGGTAAAAAAAAATTTATTACTTATCAGAATATGTAAGGTAATTGTCCCAATTATTGACCATGTTCCAATTTGTGACGATTATGTTTCTTTTTCTCAATAAATTAATTAATAAGGGTTAATGTTTATTCTAAAAATGTGTTGTTATTCAAAATTGTATGTATTATCTATTACGATAAATTTTAAATAAAATACAACACTTTTGTAAACGCTAAATATTTATAATTATAATCATGCTGCTAATGGCAAATCGAGACGGTGCTCATTGATATTTTATAAAGAGATGGTTATCGGCGATTTCTTTGTTGATTAATTCTAGCTATTATTAGAAGGTAAAAGTAAATAAAAAATAGACACCCAACGTCAAGTAGGTATTAAAGAATATTGTGTGTATGTATGTGTATTGTATGGTATAAAAAATATACTTTTTAAATTCATGCATGTGTCATTAATCGGTACAAAAATATTTGTCTTTACTGATAATTATCAATAATTATAATTAAAATAAATCTCATATAAAATCAAAAATGTTCCTATATTGTAGTTTTTTTTCCATAACAGAAGACACGTTATTTATCAATATCAATAAATATCAATTATTATTGATTTATTGTCACATATGTCAGTCTGGCAATCTTTGTTGAGACTAAAATTAAAAAAAGGGGAGCCATGTAAGTATTACTGTGTGACACTTAAGACTGTGGCATGTGACTGTAGACAATGCGAATTTTCCTGTTGGATTGCTTTTGCGAGCTAATAAATTACTAGAAATTTTATGAGCTCTTTAGTGCATTTCTAACAATTTACTAGATTACGAGTAATCCAGCAGAAATTCGTCTGCTGCAGGTTTTACTATTTTGTTTAATTAAATTTTGTTTTTAAAAACGCTTTAATTTAATTGTTATATCTTCGTAAACGTTTTTATACCATTTATTATATCTAGTAAACGTTTCTATACCATTTAGTAACACATAAAATTGAAATAACCCAAATTTATAATACATACTGGTTCATATCATTATAATAAGTAAGGAACGTTTACACGTTTATTATCATTTATTAATAATATGGATCAGCATATGTCACAAATTGGGACAATTTCAAATTCATATATCATACTGAAACAATGTTTCAACAAAAACATAATAAATAAAGAATTTAAAAAAAAATAAAAAAATTTAATTTTATTAGAATCTTAAATATTCAAATTATCCAATAAGATTAAATTTATACACTTATACACGTATCGATAATTTATTAATTTATTTTTATTGCGAGGTAACTTAGCTTTGTCACTAATTGAGACATTCATCTTATTGTTTTTATCTTATTGTTTTTATCTATTGTTTCAAAGTTTTATAAAAAAAAAAAATACATTTAACAATTCTAAATAATAAACTAAACAAATAAAATTACAAAATGAAGAGATTGACTATAAGAATTGGCACTAGATTTTTTATGTTAGGAACTTAACTTAGTTTCCGCCCGAAAAAGGCTGAGAAAAAGCATTTATTGGAAAAAATTTGTTCAAATTATTTCAATGAAAATATTTTTCATTACTTTTTACAACTTTTTTCCATTTTTCTGGCAGCTGGTACTATTTCGATAAAATCGGTCGACAATGTCGGTTTCAAAGCAATCCATTCGTCCACCCATTCTCGCACTTCAACATTTCGGAAGCGTGTACCACTCAAGCCGTGCTGCATTGATCTGAACAAGTGGTAATCAGAAGGCGCTATGTCTGGTGAGTACGCTGAGTGAGGAAGTTTCCCATTCGAGCTGCATCAGTGTTTCCTTGACGATTTTTCCAGTGTGTGACTGAGCATTATCGTGAAGAAGAATAACTTTGCGTCTGTTACTCGCTATTGGTGATCTTTTTTGCAATAGCTTATCATTCAATTTGTTCAATTGATGTTTGTAAACATCAGCAGTAACAGTTTCGTTCGGTTTCAGCAGCTTGTAGTACAGCACTCCTTGCTGATTCCACCAAATGCAAAACATTACCTTGACAGTGGATGTTCCGTTTTGGCTGCGATATTGATGGTTGTTCTGGGTCTACTCATGATTTCTTGCGTTTGGAATTGTCGTAGTAGATCCACTTTTCATCACCAGTCACGCCACAGAAAACTCTCTCTTTTTTTGCCTGGCAAGCAAGAAAACCGTGATATTGAAATGGTTGTGAATGGCACTTTCAGTCAATTCATGTGGTACCTATTTTCCTTCTTTTTGGATCTTTCCCATGGCGTGTAAACGTTTGGAAACAGCTGCTTTAGTAACTCCTAGCTCGTTTTCAAGTTCTTCTAACGTTCGAGTTGAGTTTTCATGCAATAAAGCTAGCAATTCATCGTCTTCGGATTTTTTCGGCTGTCCTGGGCGTGATTTGTCATTAACATCAAAATCATTACTTTTGAATAGTCTATACCACTCTTTATATGTTGTATGCAATGGAGCTTCATCACCATAATCTTCTTCAAGTAATCGATGAACTTCTGCTACATTTTTTTTCAAATCAAAGTAGTGCAAAAGCACATGTCGAAAAAACACTTTATTGCGTTCCATTTTTCACGAAGCAAAAAAAAATTATTGTTTACGCAAATAATTGTTTATTTTGACTGAATGTTATCGAGAAATGTCAAAACTAAGAAAAAAATACCAGATGCGTTAGTAATGACTACTAGAACTGTTTACATTGCTATCTAACATTTGCGAGCGGAAACAAAGTTAAGGTCTTATCTTTAACTTTATTAAATTAAAATAGTTAGACCCTAATTATGAGTCAACAAAAGACTCAAACATATTTCTAAATTTAAATGAATTATATCAGTATGTAAAATCTAAAATTAAAAAAGTAAACTATCTTATATATTTACCATATTAAATCATAATAAAATAAATTAATTTAAGGAAAAAAAAGAAACCTATTTATCATGTAGTAAATAAAAGAAATTAGATTGTGAGATCATTGCATTTCTATTAATACAAACACAAGTACGGCTATCAGTGAAGATACAAAAATGTCTGCACAATTGCAATATAAAGTCTATAGCACATAAAATGCATAACTAAACATAAACACAAGACCAATGAGTCAATGAGCATTGAGCATGAAGTCATCATATTGATTTATTCTCATTTTTATTGGTCTTATAATGTTATGCTTATGTGGTATTGTGCATTTCATGTGCTATAGTGTCTTAAGAAAAAATATATCAAGAGTAAAATATTAATAAAAAAAGAAAAATGCAAAGTGGCTCTAACAAAGGTACAATAAGAAGAATAGTATAACCTCACTCTTAATAGGAAATGAGGTTTTTTATTCACTTAAACTTCAATATCAATATGATAAATATTTACGATTTTATTACACACATTTTATTTTCCCACGAATTTAACTATTTGAAACTTATTTTTTATTAATTTTTTGAATGTAATTTTGATGCTACATGGAAATTCATGTTGCATTACAGCAGAAATGGCTATACTACAATAATACATAAACATGAAATATCTGCAGTGTTTGAATGATTCTATACGAGGAATGAGTAAATTGAGCTCATATTTTAAGAAAATGTGCTAACATTTAAATTATTTGAGACAGAATCTTGAATAATGTGTTTTGGGATATAACTACGAGTACTTTAAACGATTAAAAAGGACGTTTATTTTATACAATCATTTAATTTAATAAAATTAAAAATAGCACAAAAGATCTAGTGCCGGTTTTTATAGTCAATCTCATCAATTTGTAATTTTATTTGTTTAAATAATTCTTTAAATTTTTCTTGTAAGTGTTCATAAAAGTTTTGTGTCGTTTTGTATAGTTTACGGTGCCAAATATGTTCAGTCAGTGGTCAAATTAAATGCGTTCAATGATTCCTTTTTTTTCTGAAGTACAGTTAATATATATACGTCATCAGGATGGAAAATTTTCATTATCGTGCGCATTGAGCGTGCAGCGAGCAATAAGCTTACGATGAAACCGATCGTTAATACATATTCGGGGCAATGACCATGCAAAATGAAATCGTGTTTCCATAAAACGGGATGCTTGAAACTGTTTTCAGGTTATTACCTCAGTCAGCGTGAACGCTGACCGGGGGTAATATTTATTAAATTTATTATTAATTGTCATTGCTTCGTCTTCAAATTACGCTTTAGCTGTCATGAATCTCGAATTAATGGTCAGTTTTTAGCTTGTAATTCGCGCAGACTTAAACCGCTAAAATCACTTTTCTGATTCCTGCGTGCAAAATTATTGTTTCTCGTTTCGCACATTTCCCGTGTTTACTCGCGAGTAAGGCACATTTCGTATTATAAAGAATGAGTTACGACATCCTTGTCTATCAAAGCAACGACAACGTCCCATATGGCAGTCGCATGTGCGAAGGAAAAAAAGGCAATTACGCACGCATGTGCACATTACGTGATTACGTCCGTCAGTGTCGTTGTAGAAATACATGTGACGAACAAGCAACTTTTACCTGAACACTATGCGCGACTGTGCGATCATCCTTACTGATATCACGGTACAATGCATCGTGCAAGCTGCATCATCCCGCGTCCTCGCGAAATTGAATTGATGTCTTCGGTATATTTTTATTTATAAATTCACTCGTGATTCTATTCTAAGCTAGATCCAATTAAATCGAAATTCTTATCTGATAAATTCTACAATACATTGCTATTAGAATGTAGGTGCTTTCCAGATGACTAATCGCATTAACATAACGATGTTCATGAATTAATTAGCATAATTAGCATGAGGTATTCTGCACATTTCAAGGTATTTTTTAATTGTTCATTGTAGTAGTTGATTATATATTATAATTATATAATTTTATATAATTTTTATATATAATTTTATATAAGTGTATAATTTTTTAAATGTAATTATTTTAAAAATATTTTATGAAATTATTTGTATACATTATTCTTATAAATAAATTAAATATGCATTATTTGTTTTCGACAAAAGTAATAATTTTTAATAGATATAATTCTTAAAATAATATTCGTTTTTTGAATTAACACATTGTTTAATATTTCTTATTACACTTCGTTACATATATGATACATTTCGGTTTTTTATCATATTATTAAGTGTATGTAAAAGTTTTAGTCTTTTTTTTCAGCCATCGAATTGTAATTGTAATTACTTTAAAGTAACATAGTTTCTCATTGTTTTGTGTTTTTGTAAAGTTGATATTAAACTTTTTAAAACGCTATTTATTATGATTTGATAGTGCACATAACGTTAAAAATAACAGTTGATACAATAAATGACAATAGTACATTATGCAACATGCCGAGCTGTGCCGTTCTCGACTGAGGACGATGTTTTCAATACGAGACGTAGCGAAGCGCGCGTAGCGCAGCCGAGTGCTGAAAACAGCATCCGAAGTCGAGAACGCGCTCGGCCCCAAGTTGCATACAGAATTTTATGCAAAGGAAGTATGCTTTTTGCGGCATTTGAGGGAGAACGAGCGCGTTTTTCTGTTATTGCCTGTCTCGGTTATAGGTTATGAGAGATCAATATACTAGCTTCGCTCATGCATTCAATCCTACGCTCAGCGCATGGGCCACGAAACGTTTAGTTTCTTGACAAAACCATGATTGCGCATGCGAACTGTATGAGAATATTGATTTTGCCGTCCACAAACGACAATATCCCCCACCTCAAAAAATGTCCATTTACGGCCATGTTACCAACTGTCCCAGAATGTCGCGAAAAACGTGCTTTCTTTGCATAAAAAGTTTTATATTCAATTTTCCATACAATATAATTTTCAGCAAAGAAAAAAATGTTGTTAAAACATATGTCCATTTGCTGCTCTGTTTTGGGGAACATATTGTGTCTCAACACGTGCAAATCTTGATTTTATTGCTTTACAGTAATTTTGATGACCGCGTTCTAGACTTCCACGAAAGCTTAAGTCAATAATTTGTAAGTTTTGTTGAATGAAAACCCGTTTAAACGGGAGTGAAACTTGTAGAAGAGCTCAGAATTGACCAAGCAACAGCTTCAAGGCTGTATAAAATAGGAAAAATTTTAAAACTTGGAAAATGGTTGCCGCATAAATTATCACAAAACAATATTATCTTCCAGTTGAATACGCGTTTCATTGCCTTCCAGGTAACGCAAAAAAGATTTTTTGCGAAACTACTGACGATAAAAAGTAGATTATGTAATAATTCTAAAGGCATTCATCAGTGAATCCCGGACAGTACACCAGACAAACCCAAATATTTACGGTCATATACAAATATGACCCTTTTGTGTATTTGTTGGGATGCGAAAAATACAATTTATTAGTTCTTTCGGCTGACAAGTGAAACGATTCATAATACAGTTGTCAATTAAATGATTTGGCTAACAAAATTGAACAGAAAAAGCCATTTATTGGGTAAAGGACTTGGAAAGTCATTTTGTTGTCGTGCAACAATTTTATATGTATATATATATATATATATATATATATATATATATATATATATATATATATATATATATATATATATATATATATATATATGTCGTAAGCAAATAGCAATTTTAGGAAAATAGTATCTGACTAGGCAAATAGCATTTGCCTGGTCAAATAGCTTAGAATTAAAACACAAAATGCTTGCTTTAAAAACCCAATAATTATAGAATTTTTGTGTTTTTCAAGCAGGCATGTTGTGTATTTAAAGTAGAGAATTAAAAACACAAAATGCCTGCTTTAAAAACACAAAAATTATGTAATTTATTCTAACCTAACCTAACCTGGCAAATGCTATTTTGCCTAGTCAGATACTATTTTCTTAAAATTGCTATTTGCCTGCGACATATACACTATTAAAAAAAATATAGAACACTTTCCAGACATCAAAAATTAGGCTATTTTCAAATGGCTGTAGCTCGGCAAAAAATCATCGCAGATAAAAAATGAAAAAAGCATTTTGAAGCTTAAAGTTTCAATTTTAACGCTGAATTGACAGATTTTTAAAATTCTTTTAACTTCCTTGTCTTATGCAGTAAAAAAGCACACCTTGTTTTGTTGTTTAAAATTTTGTATCTTTGAGCTCGATAAATAAATTTTTTTTTCAAATAATTCAAGTAAAGCTTTATAAACTATAACATTTTGCCTACAAAATGCTTTTTTTTTAATTTTTCTACAATTTTTTTTGACCGAGTTACGCAACTTTGAAGCTAAACCTGCATTTTTTACAAATGTTATCCGTACTCCGTGAAAAATCATTGTAGACAAAAAATTAAAAAAGCATTTTGAAGCTTGCAGTTTCAGCTTTAATATGATATCAATGCTTTTCAAAAATTTTCTCAGTTTCTCAGTGCTAAGTCCCAAAAAAGATATACTGTTTTTTCCTTAAAATTATGTATTTTTGACAGCCTGTAGCTCAATAAAAAATTTTTTTCTCGACAATTCCAATGCAATACAAGTACTATAAAGTATGACTTTTTCTCTAAAAAATGCTTTTTTTTTTAATTTTCTTATGATTTTTTTTGACCGAGTTACAAGATTTCGAAGAAATACATTTTTTACATTTTTTGGAAAAATGACGATTATTGTTGATATTAGCACAATATTAAACACACACACACACACACACACACACACACACACACACACACACACACACACACACACACACACACACACACACACGATATGCAAAAATCCGACTGGCAACTTCTACGTGGTGTACATGGTGTAATGTTAATGTCGGCAGTAAACGTCAAGGAAGTTAAAAGAACTATAAAAATCTATTGATAGAGCGTTAAAGTTGAAACTTTAATCTTCAAAATTCTTTTTTTATTTATTATTTACAATGATTTTTCGCCGAGTTACAGCCATTTGAAAATAACCCAATTTTTGGTGTCTGGAAAGTGTCCTCTATTTTTTTGATATAATTATATTAAAAAAAAAAAAAAAAAAAAAAAAAAATATATATATATATATGTATATATTAGGCCCGTATTTAGAACGCAATTATGAAGATGTTATTGCGTCTTTTATCGTCTTATTATTGTTTTACATATAATAAACGATAAAGATAAAATGGCAAAAAATGTAACACTAGGGTTACATTCTAAAACATCCTCTACAAGGAAAATTTGGCTCGATATAATATAGTATACGTTACGTGTACTATATATTTCGAGTAAAACTTTTCTTGGAAAAAACGTTTTGGAATCTAATCTATGTTTATAAGTATTTTCTGAATACATGTCATTATATATTAGCGATGTATTAGATGCGTTAAAGAAAAAATAAATACTTTTAAACATGTTCATCTGTCAATGAATACATATGTGTCTTTTTCATGTCATTACTTATTACTACATAAATCCGACAAAGCCTGCTAGTGTTGTGACGACAAATCACGTCGCAATGTTTCAACAACGAATGTTGCTCACATGCGCATCATATGCCGACTCAATTGTTGCAAATATGTTGATATACTTATCAATACGCAGACGTGAGACGGTACTAAACCAACATAATACTGACGCGGCGACGTTTCGATATTTTGGGATAAATATGGATTGGCCATTTGTTTTTTGTATTTCATTTAATAACTATTGAAATTAAACTTACTAATCCTTTTGAATCCATCATTATGGATCATTATTTGTTTTTGGTAATATATCCAATGTATAATATAATGACAATGCGAACAATTCGCTTGAATTTATGCGTGCTATTAAAACGACCTAGCAAACAAAAATTAATTAAAATTAATGGATAGAATTGAATTCATTTCGACATTTTCGAATTCACGCTTCAGATTTTTTGAATTTATTTGGATTAAAAAATAATATAGTATAGTTTAGTATAATGTAATAATACAATATGTAAGGATATGAATATATCCGAATTCAAAAAGATAAATAGTGCATTTCGTATTTCAATCCATTTAAATTCATTTAAATCCAAAAATACTTTGGGATTCTAAAGTGAAAATTCGGATAAATTAAAATGAAAATTGCAATTTTCAATTAAATGTGAATTAATTTTTGTTTGCTGGACGTATAAGAAACAAATTCAGTGTATTTAGTTTAGTTTATATAAAATCTTTATCTTTTCACGAATTCAAAAACTTGATTCATACGGATTTAGTTAATTCAGTTATTTCTCGTTTGCTAGGTCATTCTCGATGGTGCAGCTTGGCACGTGTTCCTTGTGTGCAATTGCATACGCATTCCAATCACGCGATATGCAGCGGAACTCAGAATTAATGGAGAGTAGGTGCTTTGTCGTGTGCGCACCTCGACCTCGTGTGGCCTTGTCTTTCAATTAAAGGCGGTGCTGATGGTAGACACGTCGAGTCAATTTTACACCGCCCACCGTCCTTCGGACACGACGTTTGTTGCGAACAAACGCGGTTACGGATTACCACGCCTTGCTTACTCGCTTGTTGCTTGTTACACAGTCTTCAAAACCACGTCAGCGGCCGTGACACTGTTGAGATACATACATTGTATCTCACTGTACGACATAATTCTCGACAAAACTCATTCGGAGTGGAGTCGTTTCTGGCATGTTAATTTCTGGACAATGCTAATTCAAGTTTTCGAAGATGTAACAAATGCTCGTTGATCAATGCTTTGAGATATTGGAGAATCGATATCAACATCAAGATTTTCTCAGATATAATTACGGTAAATAAAATCCGCACCGGAACGTAAGCATATACACACGTTTGCAGAAATTACAGTCTTAGTTTTCTCTATAATATTTTTGAATACATCTCTTACGTATATATAATCAATAATTGGATCTTAAAAAGCGACGTTTTGATTACATTATGTTATTTCAACGCACGAGAATAACTTCTACCGATGATAACATGACTTTTACATTGAATTACAGTTATTGAAAGCAATAAATTTAAAAGTATCGGAGGAAATTTCGGATTAGAAATTGTTTTTAAATTTATAGAATTAAATCGATATACGTTTCAATACATTTTCACTAATAGAATTTCGCGTATTAATTGTGGCATTAATTTTCCAATGGACTTTTCATTCATTTCTAATAATAAGATTTTGATAATAATGCTAACAATTTCTCGGTAACAAGTCATCAATATGTCTTCTTATTTACTTTTATTATCTCGACAAGAAAATCTCGATAACAGCGGTCTCGATAGTAGTTTATTTTTTAATCGAGTGTTATGCAAATACAAATATTTACGAATGCTTCATTAGTTTTGCTGAGGAGTACGTGTTATTATGCGAATGGTAAAAAACTTGGGCAAGTCATGACATACGCGATATATCGTTCAACAAGACTCATCGAGTGATGTCGAAAGTATGAATTGTCGAAACAGTTTGAAGAATAAGATGGCAATCATCCAACATTGAAAAGTCACTGGGTAGTTCCATGATGCCAGCGCCTGTGTAATACGTTTATAAACATCGACATAGTCCTAGTTTACACCGAGCACTTGATACGCGTACTAACTAGTAATTTGCTATTAAATTATCTTAATTTCGGAAATAAATTAAAAAAATAGTATATTAAGTTGGTACAATATGAATCGAGATAATTAAATATATGTATTATGTATACACGCATTGTCGAAAGTAAGATAAATTAATAGAAAGTTACGAGTTAGTACGCGTATCAAGTGCTCGGTGTAAACTAGACCATAGTCGGCATCTGCTATATAACGTTTTGTCTAATGCGGCGCGTTTGTTTTTGCCATCTGTCATCAGACTGATATTTTGTAAATGACATTATAGATAAGTAATCTTATTAAAATCATTTACATACGTAATTTTTCTGGTTAAAAAATTGTAATAAAATTGTAATAAAATTATATAATAAAATTTCGATATTTTATTGAATTTTATGTTTGATTTGAAACAGTGATCAAAATTTCATGAAAGATCAATAAATAATAAATTATAATAAAACAGTAACCATAGATTATTGAAATTTGAATAAAATGTCATTAATTCATTAATACAGAATATCTGCAATTTTTCATTGTAATTTTATCAAAAATTCTTGACAATTTTAATAAAATTTCCTTATTATTTTTTTAAATATTATTATCATTATTTTTTTGAAATAATATTAATTACTCATTTTTCATTGAAATTTTATACACTTTTATTGACTTCTGGTCTAAAATATTGTCTGCTTTTTATTAAATACGAAAAACGTTATCAACAAAATAATCAAAATTGAGTTTTTCTATTAAGGTTGAAATCTTAAGAAATAAGTAGAACACAATGTCGTTCGGTGTAAATTAAAATTTTGGTGTGTTAGTTATGTAATAAGATAATGAAATAAAATCACTCTTTTCATTTTCCCGCGAATATAGCATTTGACATCCTTGTAATGGTGGATCTTAATTCAGGCACGTGCGGTGCATGATTTTAAATAAACGAATAATGCTTTGCAGCGCTCTCTCTGTAAGAACAAGTCTCATGCGAAAATCTTACGTCGATACGAATTATACATTTACGTATGTACACGCAATTTGTAGAAGCCAGCACAGTTGCAGCTGCATGCCTCCAAGAGAGGTACCCGTGTATTCTTAGCAGCATTAGGTGTATTACTTATGGCACGCGCAGTTTATCTACGGCAATATAAAATTTCCTTTTCCAGTACTCACCATTGATCGCAGTATTATGAGACATCCGTGTTGGTTTGATGTTTCTGCGAGATCTTCTAGATCGTTGCCTCCTAACATTTCGTGACCATCGACGACCGAGCTTCTTTTTGCTTGATGCGATTTGTCCCTCAGTCCCTCTTTCGCTGAAATTTGAGGTTTACATGTATTCGCTGCAATCGTATAGAATTTATTTTATTATAACAGCATTTAATTCAAACAGCTAACGTTATCCGAGGGACATTCTGAAAACATTCTTAGCACGTCAAATCGCTCTTAAAACGTATTCTGGACATCCTTTAGTATGTCTTTAGTCCAGAATAGTCTTGAGCAGTCTCGAACACTTATCGTCGTTTGTCAATGCTATAATTATCTAAGGCTCGATAGCGTCGCATTAATCATGTTAAATGCTTGTTCATCTCCATGCGGAATGCAGTGATAACGATGTTTAACATGACATCGTTTTTAATCGCGCTGCGCTATGTGATGATAATGTTTCTTGTATCGTGTTTTTGAAACACTTGTGGTGAACGATTCGCTATGCGTATATATTAACTTAGAGGGTCTAATAATGATTAATCGCTTTTGAGCGAGGTGAAGTCAATTAGCTACGCTGTTTTCAATTCCGCTTCGTTATCGCTACCGCTAACACAGCCGCACAAATGTCTTTCTTTGAAGCGTACATACCAAGGCGATAAGCTGTGCACGCATCGAGCGAATTTCTTTTGCGATAAAAAAATACCTTACTTGTGCTTTTTACACAATGCTCTCAACATAATTTTCGAAATAAAATCGTGGTCTTTCAACAATCGCCTTTTATTTTATTTACAAAAAGAGACTACTGGGTTAAGGGAGGGATTTCGGGCCCCGAGTATAATCGATTGTCACATAGGGCAAAATACACATCCAGATACAAGAAAATTTTGTGCCAAATTTTATTTCAAAAAACTCATACAAAATTTTGAGATATTGCAAGAAATGTGATTCTTCATTAATATTTTTTTCTGCTAAAAATTAACTTTTATAAAAAAAATTCATCATTATAATGGATATCCATATATATAAATTTAAATTTTCTTGTCGTTCTTTGCTGAAAATTCTGTTTTAAAATAAATCCAGAATTTTAAATGGCTTTTTCTCTAGATTAAAAGAATTGGTCACGTCTATCAAAATTCAGTAGATACATCATATGATATAGGGCTATTCCGCGCAAAGCAGATCAGTCATCTCTCAGTAATTTTTAAAATTTGGCACATTTGCAGTACTTTGGGAGATAAAATTTTGTGCAAAAGGATTTTGTTTAATTGCAAAATTAATCAAGATATGAGCAATTAAAAATTTGACTAGCATTTTGTTTAAAAAGTCATAATTCTGTTGCTAATAACGGTAATTCAATTCTTTTGTTTTTAATTTTCGCAGAAAATGTTTTAGTTTACAAGAAAAATATAACTATTAAAAAAAATTTTTTTATTGTTTATTTAACAATAAACTTTTTAACAATTTTTTAAATAATCAGGGAGAGAATAAAAAAATCTGGAAAAATAATTTTTATATACTTTAAGTTTTTCTACAGTTTAGAAAAAAATTTAAAAGATGTGTTTTGCCTCGTTTTCGAGAAAAAAATTTTTGAAGTTATCGATGGGTGGAAAACTTAATCTTTTCGACGGCGGGCGCGCGTACGCGGCGTTATGTTGTTATTGGACACAAAACAGACGACAACGGTAGCATTTAGCAAAGTTTTTCTTTTGCTATTAATTGTTATTAATAATAACTTGCAAATTTTGCATTATTTAATATATACTATATACACTTCAATCAATAATTAGCGAAATAGTAGATACAAAAATATTAACAATAAGTATCATTACAAATGTAATTATGTAAAACTATTTATAACATTGAAAATATTATTTTGTTGCAAAAGATTATCGCATAATTTTGCGTGTAACACATTGATTCAAGAGTGAAATAATTTTGTATTTTATCGTGTTTTTAAGTCCGGTAAACGACGCACAATTTAGAGAAAGTTTTCATATTGAAGTAATTATTTAATAAAAATTAATTGTAGTTTTACTGATAATCTGTAGTTTATACACACATTACATATATTATATACAGATCTTTAATATTGCAGTCTGTATACGGAAGACTTATGTGTACATCCCAGTAAACAATTTGTCAGCAAACTGACGCCAAATTGACACCAAATTCATTCAAATTTTGATAACAAGTCCGTTATCATCTGTGTTAGCATTAGACTTTTGTTTTGCAGGCAAAATCTGCATACATACTTAGACAGCAAAATTTGTACCAATATCCGCATAGCGCTATTTGATAACAAATTTGTAGCAAAAATCAAGCAAGTTTTGCGTAGCATTGTTTGGCGACAAATTGACGGTAAAAACTGTAAGTTTTGTGTAGCACTGTCCAGCAAACAAAAATCGAACTTTGTTTGTATCATACAATCATGTCTTGTGCACGCATAGGTAATAGACAATATAAAAACATGACACATATATCCGAGCTTTAATTATAAACTTTGGTTATATATTGTATATAACAAGTCCTGACAAATTTTATATATAGTATGAGAGAAGAAACTACCTAGCGGTAGTCCTGTAATTATTGTAGTCAGCGTAGATCTTGTTTCAACAATATGATAACACTGCGCTAGACAGATTTGCTCGTTTTCTGTTAATAATTTACCGAATTGCATTCTGCAGATCTTACTCGGTTTTTGCTACTAATTAGCTGATTATAGGAATATATTTGTTTATAATTTGCTGTCAAATTATGTCAGCCACTTTTGTTACATGTCAGTTAGCTTTTTGTTATATATCTGTTAGCTTTCGGATATCGTGTATCAAATTCTGTATTTTTGTATTCTTTTTGCCAATAAAATTTGTAGCAAGATTTTATAAGATCTGACAAACTGAGTACATTTGCACATATTTTGTAATATGTTTAATTTATTTTGAATAAATATATAATTTTATAACAAAACACTATGTTTTTTAAATTAAAAATTTTTAAACATTTATTTTTGTAGTGAGCTACATTACCATCTGTTCCTCTTTTATTCATTATGTAACATTAGTATATTTTTATAAACAATATTTAATTTAATAATTATGTCATACTTTTGAGTCTAGTATTTATTGAAGAATAGTTTGATGAATATAATTGTAAAGTTTTCAATTTAAAATATTGATTATTAATAAAATTATTGTATAAATGTAAATGGATGGCTATAATATCACCTTCTCCTCTACTTATTTGAAGTATTAAAAGCATTGACAGGTTTCCATCCAAAATAGTTAAAATAAATAATTAATTATCTGCCAATTCAATATTACTAGTATTAAATTTTGGTAAGGGTTGTCGCAAAAAATAAAATGAATAAATAAATAAATAAATAAATAAATAAGTAAATAAATAAATAAATAAATATATATATAGTTACATACTTAAAGTATGTAAGCCATATATACTATACATACTTACCACGGATCATTAGTTTGACAAGGACAGGGCGATGCGCACGAGGCTTCTTCCAGGTCCTCCCACTCGGATTCCTTACCGTTTGTCGAGGTCAGTCCTAAGACAGAACCAGGTATGGAGCCGGCGTAAAGGCTATTGACACGTTCTTCACTGGGTGGCAGGCCGACGTCGTCATACACACCCAGCTCATCTGGCTCCTTCTCGCTCAGATGACTTTCACAGTCTACGCTGGAGTATTCATTGTTTGTTGCTGAGAAATACTGATCATCGTTCATTGTCGAAGCGAAAAACGTCGTCTCCAACGTGCGATCCTTAGACATTGCTCGCAATTCTACAAGTGGATCCTTGCACGATGCCTCGTCGTTGGTTTCCGGAATCAGGTAATCGCTTTCATCGATGGTTTTCGAATTGTCTTGTTTGAAACTGGGCGGCATCACGTCATCGTAAATCTCTTCAGAGTCCTCTTTAGCGTCAACAATTGGCGCGTCGATTTCAAGGCGAGCAATCGGCGGACCCACATCGTCGTAGTCAGATTTCTGACAAGAGATTTATCATGCATTTTTTTGTAATGCTTAGTGACACATAGAAAAAGTGTAAATAGTTAGTAAGCAAATTAACCAATCACAGCCGAAAACATAAGCAGTAAATCAAATATGTTGATTTTTTTATTGCTAACATTTTACAACTTAAGTTTTTCTGTGCCCTTAGCTTAATCTGAAGAAACAAGCGATTTATGTTGCATTTGCGCGAATACATGCGTGCATCAACAAAAACCGTTAACTTTTTTTATGTGAAAAGGAACGGCGCGTGCAGGTATGGCTCTGAAAGCGAAATTTTAGAAGTGTATCGAATTACGTATCGTTCGTGACACCCTATTTCCGCCACTAATTTGCAAGCATGCAGCAGGTATCGCGCGGTGGGAATCGATTATTCGACATTCCGTTTCACTTTCGCTGATGGTTGCCAATTTGATGCACTACACGATTTAGCAATCGTCTGAGAGGCAAGCTTGTGCGTCAATATTTGCGAATACTTTTTTTCGCTTGAAAATGCATAATAATAATAATAATAGGATTAATAATTATAATTATATTTTGGTTCAATTTAAAATTGTGTTTCATGAAAAGTAATGGCACGCATGTTTGAAGGATAAAAAATTTATATAAAATGAAATATAACAAATATTATTGAAATTCTGTGTTTCTTTGCTTTTTTCTCTATTTAATTGTGTTAATAATTATAGTTCAGCTAAAGCTTGTATTCTCGGTAATCTAGTTGAATTAATTTTCAGACTCATTTCAGGCATTTGCTCTATTCTATCTTTTTACTCTATACAGCAATTTTGCACGTAGACGTAATGTTTTAACTACTTCATTTACACAAAATAAAGGATTCTTCTTCGATAAAAAAAAAGTTGGGCTTCCAGAGCTGTCGCACAGGAAATTTGTTACTTCAAAATATTCATATTGTTTCACAATTTGTCTAGAACTACATTCACGGAAATTAATTTCCATTTCATCGAGGTTCAAGATAACGGAATCTTATTGTATATAATAAATTGTACCGCTTGAGCAATGAAGTTCGACGGTCCAACGTCATCATATTCCTCGCTATCGGTGCCCTCGTTGTTTTCTTTCGAGGCGTGGCACGTAGTGATTGAATTGGGTTTATCATTTGGTAAAGTCGTTTTCGCCCCTTGATTACTCCACAGAAAGCTGCAATTCGCCCGTGGCAGTACCGCAGGTAAAGACTCACAGACCGGCTCATACGTCTCTACCGATGAATCGACCTGATTCCCAGTCGCGATTTTCACCATTTGGCCAAACTCCAAAACTTTCGCCGCTTGTGAGTCTCTCGAGAACTCGCTCTGTATCTCCGCGTAGTTTGTTTGATCGCTCTTATCTGCAAGAGAATCCGTCGTCAAAATCTTACCTTATAGATATTGCTATACATTATCAGAGATGCTACCTTTGTGTGAACAGAGAGATAGCGCTTGGCTTCGTATTTTTGTATAAAG
Organism: Solenopsis invicta; assembly: GCF_016802725.1. Lineage (NCBI taxonomy): Eukaryota > Metazoa > Arthropoda > Insecta > Hymenoptera > Formicidae > Solenopsis > Solenopsis invicta. The sequence goes on along the minus strand of NC_052664.1, from coordinate 9,165,365 downwards.
CGTTTTAAATGTTATTTTAGCAGTAAATTGCAAGAATAACGAAAAAATTATTTGTATAAATATTTGACTATTTGACATTGTTGTCGAGTTACAGGCAGTATATATTTCAATAATTCAAAATTGTGCTAAAGTTGGAAACTGAAATAGTAATCAATTTTATTCGTTGTTAGTTATATATTTATTTATTATCTATAACTAATTATTATTAATATTTCAGATTTTATGTGTGATATTATATCATTATTACAATATATAACCGTTTGTAAATGAATAAATTAGTTTATAAAAAGAATTATTAAAATATAAAACTATAACTTAAAAAAACAGGGACAAATATTTATATAAACTTTTATTAGTTTTATGCTTTTTTTATTCTTAAAACTCATATGTTTTAAAACCTCCTGTATATTTGTTTTGCTATACGATATTGCTCAGATCAAAACGACTCTATAAAATTGATTCTTTTCATTCCGTTTAACAAAATTTTAGTTATGTAAAATTATAAAAAGGTGTTCAATTTATTATCAATTGTAGTATTGTTAATTTTTTATTTTTTTGTAAAGTAACATACTCTATTGCAACTTCCTTGTGAAAAAAGGAAATAATAAATGTGTTTATATTTTAATATGTAATATATAATCAATCTTTTTTAAAAATGTTCTGGAACACTATGGACAATTTATAGGTTTAAACAAAGTATTAAAATTTTTGAATAAAAATAAGAGAATGTGATATTAATCATAAAATAATATTAATGATTATTCTTCTATGTGCTTTATCTTAAACATTTACATATAGTATATAATACTTCGTTAATTATTATACTAATTATAATCCAGATTTGAATCCTGACTGAGATATTGTTCGCAATAAAATTCTTTACAGTTTTTTTTTGGGTGAGGGAGAGATCTTATAGATGCTTCTAATATTAATTATTCTAACTTTGTGTCTATATTTCAAGTCTGATGAATATATGGCGCGCAGTTTGAATAAGTTGGAGATTGTAAAAATTAAAAATTATTATTCAGCTAAGAACCGCTGTGATTGACGTTGACCTCTTGATCTTATGATTAATTATAATATTAATTATAATTAATATATAATATTAAAAGAAAAACATTCCCCTAATATGTATTGTTTATTACAATAAATATCATCACATGTTATGGTAATTGAATTGATAAGATAGTCTGGGAGCCAATAAACATTTTGTTGTACAATGTTGCAAATTTGATTTATCAATTTTATCGTTATTTTTATGTTTAACATTAAAATGACAAAGGTAGTTAATTTGACTTCTTGTGAAATTTAAATGCTGCTGTAACTTTTTTCAATTTTGCTTCTACATGATATCCTCTTGTGGTTTTTCATTATTTCTCATGTATTTAATTTTAGTAAAAAAATTTTTCAATTTTACATATATCATAGTTGAATTTTTATTTAATTGTTTACCTAGAAGGTCGTTAAATCCGGTACTTCTAGTGCTAAAAATGTTAAATTTTGTCAGCTGGCAGACGGGATAAGGGCTGACGGGTGCAACAAAAAAAAAAACAGTGTATAGGAGTCATAATAGCAAAGCTGATTTTTTGTTTTCTTATTATTTATGATATAAAAAGTGATAGAATGACAATTTGTCAACGTGCTGTCGAGACGATAGTCTGGTATTTTCTCAAACAGAATACGATGAAAAAGAATACGATGCAATTATGTCATTTTAGCAAAGTTGAAAGGTACAATAATAATTATATAATTTTTTATATTATAAATAATAAGAAAATAAGAAAATGAGCTTTGCTGCTATAATATGAATGCACTATTTATTTTTGACAAAGTATAATGGCTCCCATCAGCCTCTGTCTCGGAAGATTGACGACAGACTTCCGTTTTAGCAGTTTTAAGCATAAAATTAATGATAAAATGGATAAACTAAGTTTGCTGAAATGAGACGCAAAAAATGTTCACTAGTTCCTGGATTATGATGCACGCGTGGAATAGGAGATCTAGGTTCGAATCCTGGCTGTGGGATTATTTTTCGTAATACATTCTTTACAGTGTTTTAAGATACTCATAATTATCAGTATGTTAAATTATTCGTCAATTTGTGACATTTTGACTTCAGTTAGGAACTGTGTTTAAAAAAAAAAACGTATATATGGAATTGAAAATTGTAAACAAAAAGTCACAATAATTAAAAATTACTAAAAGACAATGTCGGTCTTGTAGTAATCTGTAGCATTAAAATTTGCTATAGATTATTGCAAGACCGATATTAACTTTTTTCATTATATATATATCTATAACATTTATATTTAATATAAAATATATATATATTTGATATATAATAATTTAATTTTGTTATTGGAGAAAGAATTTTTATTTGTGCTCAATAGCAAAGTAACACATACACGTTTCAAAAATGTTTTACAAATGTTAATCTGAAAATTTTCTAATAATTTTATAACCGTTTTATACGTTTTAGAAATTTTGAGTTAAAATGTTTAGTCAAAAAACGATGAAACGTTTCTTTTCTGACAAGAATAAGTTTAAAAAACCATTATAAAAATCTTTCTTAACTGTATAAAAACGTAAAAATTACATTTCGTAAATTATAATTTCAAAAACATTTTTGGTATAATGTTTATGATGAAAAGTTTTTTATTAATTCTTTATGATTATAAAACAATGTATATGTTTACGAAACATGTGCTACTCGAGTACTTTCGATTATCTGACTTTATATTATATAGATTCATAATTATGCAAAATAAGTTGTAATTGAGTAAGACGATATTTGCTTGAATTCTTTTGCGATTATTAAACTCGACAAAGAGGTCTGACGATATGTCAAGAGAACGTACCCACGATAGCTTGATTTTGCAAAGATTGTCTGGAAATCACATCATCCGCGAGAGACATTCTTGTGGCGACCTTGGGCTGGCGCTCACTGTTTCCATTCTTGCGTTGCTCGTCCTTTCTAATGAGTAGAGGTAACATACTGCATATCTGATGATGAGTGATCACGATCTGTTCCAGATCGAATCCAACGGAGTTTTGAATCAGGCTGGGATTCGTAGCGGATGCTACATGGACGAAATTCGTAGGCGACGAGATGATTACACTCCTCAACTCGTCCCTTGACAGGGTTTTGTTTTTGACGCACGAGTCTTGGACGGTTCTCGAGAAAAGCACTGTTTCCGATTTTAGAGAAGTCAGCGAGCTGCTTAGAACGGATTTTTTCTTCAGATTCTTCTTCTTCTTTGGCTGTTTTATCAAATGCTGCGGTACATAATGTAGCATGTTTCTAGTGAAGCGCCTCTTCTTTTTGTGCCTCAACGATATATTATCGTTCTTACTGCTCGTGACTGATTCTACAAAAGAGCTTTCATAGATGGCCTCTCTTGTTGTCAGATCGTTTACGGACCGCGACTTTGTAACTATCTTCGAAGGAGAATTTTTCTCGATTTTGTAAATACATGCGATAGATTCGGAAATTTCTTTGTCTGAGACTTCAATATTTTGTGTGGATACTCTGTAATCTGTTATACTAATCTTTTCGTAGTCGCTGGATGAATTGGAATCTTTTCTTTTTATGGAGCATTTTTCTTTCACACATTGATCTTTAATAAGAGCTGCACCATTACCAGAATTCGCCACTGTTTGCGTATGTGCTGAATCATTGTTATTGTCGCTTTGAAAGTTTTTAATATGAGATTCTTCTTTCGTAGGTGGCTTTGTGGAAAATAAACTTTCTACGGTATTTTCTACGACACCTGTCGCATTTCTTGGTGCTTGAATTTCTTGTTTGAGAGTATTCTCGATATTACATTCGGTTCCGGAATCTAGTATTCTAGTGGCATGAATCGTCGACAGGTTCTCGGTCTTCGAGGAAGAGAAGGCCAGGCATTTCGAATAACTTTTCCATTGATGACTCGCCCCGGATTTCACCTAATGACGAAATGGGCGTAAATAAACGGACTAATTGAATTGGTCGTTACAAGTGTATAGAGAGAACATTTTAAAAAATTAGAATTATATTTTACGATAACAATGTGATCTAAATCTGTTAAAATGTAATTCAAATGTTTCTATATTACTGAGTTCTTAATACATAGTAACAATTTGTTAAAAAAAATTAATAGAAGGATAACAAATACAAGATTTATTGTTACATTGTAGCCTACACGGAGAGTAAAGATTAGGAGTATTATAATTATAAATACGGTTTATTCAGCCATATTGCATACTTAACATAGCCATGCACAACTTAATCTTAATATGTCGTATTAATATTGTACTCATAATTATAAATAATCCAACATTGTTAATGATAGCACATATGTCAGCTCAGACTTGATCACGTAACGTAGAGGAGAAGAGGGTATTATGGCTACTATCGACAATATGGCTACCCCTATTAATTCCGTTATTAGGTGACGTATTCTAACAACTGCTTATGGAGTTATTCGTTTAGTAGCTCATCGTTTTTTAGTGATGCTAAAATGACTGCCAATTGTTATAAAGCACTTTTACTTTTGAGCACCTTTAAACTTTTTCAAGGTACACTTTTAACCTTTAATTACAAATACTTCCTCATTATTCTTAAACTTGAGTGTATTATTATACGAAGGTACATACACTCGAGTATTTTTTTGTTATTTAACTTTTTATTCGGCTGTATATATTTCGAGTTATACAAAGTTGAAACAATAACATGGTTTTTTAAGCAAAATTTTTATATCGAAATATTTCTTCGATAAATCGATTGTCATTCTAAAGAACGGTGTTTAGAAACATTAGAGACATCATTTTATGCTTGTTGTTTAATGTTAAACAGAAATAAAATGATATTTTTAGTAAAATTTCTAATGGTATTTCTAAAGCTTCCAAACGTAGGAAAATTCTAAATCAGAAAAATTCTAAATAATGAAAAATTAAAAATATATAATTTTGTAACGAGGCACTGTGTTTCTTTTAAACTAAACTAATTTTTTATAATTATTTTTATGGATAGCCATATTACAACCACTTTTTTTCTTCCACTGATTATGCAGTGTATTAGACTTTTATAAATCCTAAATAATAAATATTTCATTACTTTGAGTCTAGAATCTGTCAAACAACACTCTGACTGTAATCGTTCAAGTTTCAATAGAAAATATTAATTATAAACAAAGTTACTCAATAAAATAAAAATGGGTGCCATATTACCCTCTTCTCCTCTATGCTATATTACGAGTAAAATTTTCCTCAGAGAGAATGTTTTGGAATTCTTGAGAATTTTAATTAATAAGATCAGTAATTTTTCGAGGAATTTAATATAGCTCTATGATCATACTTTCATATTCGTGCAATTTGACATGTGCTTGATCTAAGTTAAGTATCTAAACATATCTACTTTAAAACATTTGTATAGTTGCATTTTACATATTGACTGGTTAATATACTTGAGATTGCTGCTATATTAAAAAAATATAGTTGTATTATTAATTAACTTTTAACTATATTTGTAATGTTATCAGTGCCTCATGATTTCTCTACGTGTAATATTAAAATAAATATATAATATAAACTACTATATCTCAAAAATACACACTCGAGACAGAATACCGAAACGAATTAAAATGCATTTCAACGTTAAAAGTTGATATTTTCGTGTGGAATTAATGAAGTTTAGAAAGAAAATCTACTATCGTGTTAAAATGTCATGAAAATCTTTAAATTTGTTTTTTCTGTCGCCATTTGCCTAAAAAATTTGACGAAATAACCAAATTTGGATAATAGATTCATGATGTTCAGCAGGTAAAAATACATTGAAAATAACTATTCATATTTATTTCATATTTATTTTGTAAAACAGTGTTGGATAGTGTAATGTCCTCGTATATTACATATAAACAATTTCTGTCTTTACATGTAAAAATTTTAGTTTCAAAACTTGTATTGCTAAAATCTATTGTTATCCTTTGTGTATTTTTTTATTGTAATATTAAGCTAAAATAATAAAAACAATTGTATTTAATTATCCTTCTATTAATTTTTTAAACAAATTGTTAAAGTGTTAATGTAGAATTTCCAAACTTGTGTAGACCCATTTTTTTAAAAAGGCAAACATCTACGATCTATTTAGCTTTGATAGATATGGATAAGCATAGAAGGGAATGATAAATTGGTTATTTATTATACCACTTTTTATTTTGTAACTTTTTTTATAATTACAATATAATTTTTTAAATCTATTTCTCTAATATATAAAAAATAATATATGACCATGGTAAAAAAATGTCTTTGAAAATTTCTCTGAAAATGTTTGAAAACATTTTTCAGGGATTTTCAGTAATTTTTCAGAAACGTTTGCATTAAAATTCAAGAATTAACAGCGATTATTCTGAAAATCATTTCCAAGTGTATGAAAATCCTTAAATTTCATTGAAATACGAAAATTTAGAGATGTCTTTCAAATTAGTATTTTCATGATTTCTTACTTTTCACAGACTGTTAGTAGTTTCTCTAAAAATCATTTTCAAATGCCTAAAAATTTCAGAATTTTGCCGAAAATCAGGAATTCGGAGACATCTCTAGAAATAGTATTTTTATGGTTTCTCACTTTCCAGAGACTTACAGTCATCTTTGAAAATTATTTCTAACTATATGAAAGTTCCAGAATTTCGCAGAAATTCAATAGTATTTTTATGGTTGCTCACTTTTTAAAAATTTTTATTGATATCTCTAAAAATCATTTTCAAATGTCTGAAAGTTCCAGAATTTCGTGGAAATTTAGGAATTTAGAAATGTTTTGAAAATAGTACTTTCATGGTTTCTCATTTTTTTGGAGGCTTTCGGAATTTCTTTAAAAATCATTTCCAAGTGTACGAAAATTCTTGAATGTCGTTGGAAATCGAGAATTCAGAGATGTCTGTGAAAACAGTACCTTCATGATTTTTTATTTCTTACAGATTTTCAGCGATTTATCGGAAAATCATTTCCAAGTGTCTGTAAGTTCCAGAATTTCTCGGAAATTTAGGAATTCAGAGATGTCTCTGAAAATAATATTTTCATGGTTTCACTTTTCAAATTTGCAGCGATTTCTCTAAAAATCATTCTCTAAAAATCTAAAAATCAAGTGCATGAAAATTCGTGAATGTTGCTGAAAATCGAGAATTCAGAGGTGTCTGTCTAAACAGTACTGTTACGGTTTCTTATTTTTCAGAGACTTTTAGTGATTTATCTAAAAATTTTAGAATATCATTTGGGAATTCAGAAATATAATATTATTAGATACAATATGATAGTAGATAATATTATAATTTTATAATTAATAGATATAATCTGTTTTTAGTATTTCAGAATTTTCAAAGATGTTATTTAATAATTTCTTAGCTTATCTTCTTAAATTATTTATTAATTTATTGTTTTTAGCGGCATTATTTAATAATTCTCACATTACAAATTGTCTTTTTATTAAAGTAATACGATTTGAAAAATTTGTGTTTATCTCAATAAACAATTTCAGTCATTAATTTGTTGATTATTCAGTCCTGGGTTGCAATCATTAAATTATTTATGAATTTTCGCTGGTATTTGTATTAAAGAACAAATAGCTTATTGATCGTAAATTCTCGTAAAATTTCATTAATCAAGAGTATCCTAATCATATTCCGGACTGAGAAACTTGAAATTGTTAAAATTGTAAAAGTCTCTGAAACTACTTCCACAAATTCAATGAAAAACTTTGAAAATCCTTGAAAGTGTCTGAAAATCTCTCAAAAATTGTTTGTAAAACTTTCAAAAGACTCTGACTATCCCAAGCAGCAGACATTGTTTTTTAAATGTTTGTTTTTTATTAATATTCATTTTCTCAACTAATTTTGGAAAAAAATATTTATTGGACATTTACTTAATACCTTTTTTTCATTAAATATTCATTGAAAATAATGTTTTTAAACGTTTATTTAATATTTTTTAAGTATTATTTATGAATTATTTATTTGAGAAAATAATTTCAGTAAACATTTGTATAACGTTTACCTAATATTTGTTTCAATACTTATTCTTCATTAATTGTACTTGTGAGAAAATAATTTTAGTAAATATTTTTTTAACGTTTACTTAATATTTTTTAAGTACTTATTAGTTTTTATGAAACATTTATGTGAGAAAATTATATTAGTAAATATGTTTCAAATGTTTATTTAATATTTATTTAATATTAATTTTTATATTTATTTTTCTGTAAAATTATGTTTACTTAATGTTCATTTAATATTTATTTTTCAATTATTATTTATTTTAAAATCCATTTAAAAACCATTTAAATTTTAATGTATTTTACATAATTATTTGGAATAAAAATTTTAAATTAAACAAAAACTTTTTCATATTTAATTTAATTATTGTACCATATTAATTAATTTTTTGTTATATTTTTATTTAAATAAATAACAGAAAAGTTATTTCAGATACTATTTATTTGTGAAAATCATTAAAAATCAATAAATAATATATTTTAACTGTAATTTTTTATCTTTTTGATAACATATATTATATGTTATCAAAAGTTGATAACATATACATATTATATATTATATGTTATCAAAAAGAAAAAAAAAATTAAACGGTAAAACAATTAAACGGTACATTTTGATCTGATTTATTAGTGATATATATGTATTAACATAAAGTGTTCACAGGTCATTGCTAGGAATCAGTTCGTAGAAGTTGCAGACATCAAATAATATTTGATGCGATTACGACTTGAATGGGTGACTGCTTAGCAATTTTGAAAAAAAAATTTCTGAGAAAATATCTCTGCGAAGTTAGTACCCCAACAATTTAAAAAATTGGGAATATATAATAATATAATTCTAGCATAGTGCCTAGTTTCACAAAGAAAAAAATTATTTTTTGATTTAGAAAAAACATTTATACTTTTACTTTATTTAATATTAAGAAAATATTTTTTACAATATAAAATTTTACAATACAAATATTTTTTTAATGAAAAAAAGATCTATCCCATTTTTAATAATTTTGTAAACGTTTTTAAAAACAATTCTGAAATAATTTTAAAAATATTTTTTAAATATTTTTCCTACTTGAAACTTTAAAAAATTGTTTGAAAAATATTGAAAATTTCTGAATAATTTTCTGACAAATTTTGAAAGTCTGTGAACACTAACAAATTTTACAAAAATCTTTGAAAATTATTGAAAAATTCTCTGACAAATTCTGAAAATGTTTGAATATACTAAAATAAATTTTTTGAAAATTTGAAAATTATTGAAAGTCTCTGAAAGTATTTTGAAAAAGTCTCTGAAAAGCTCTGAGTCTTTGAAAGTTCTTGAAAGTTTCTAAAAGTTTCTATTCTGAAAATCTGCGAAATTACGGGCATTTTTAGGAAATTTTTCTGATTCTTTTAAAAAAATTTTTAAAGATAATCAGAGAAATGTTTTCATCATGGAAAGTTGTAAAGAATAAAAAGAATATTTTCTAATTCGGTAAGTTTTGATGTCAAAATTGAATCACTTTTATGTGCAAAAAGTTTGATAATTGTAGTTTATTTCAAAATTCGATTTTAATTCCATTGATTTCGCAGCTTACTAAAAATTGACTTGTAATTTCCAATGGGTCGTAATTCACAGTTTAGGAAACTCTGTGCTAATAAAATTTCATATATTGTTTGTTTTTTTTAAAATGATGCTACGTTTCTCTAAAAGAAAACGTTATTTCAATTAAAAACGTTATTTTAATAAAATTATTTTAATTAAATAATGTTCTATCAGCAATGATCATTGAATCACATTAAATGCCGCTTGTATGATGAGAGAATTAAAATCATAAAATCAATTTTAGACATATAGGGTTCAATAACAAATGGAAAAAATGGGCAAAAAGTTTAAAGAATAATATAAATAATAATATAAATAAGAGACGAGATAAAGAGTAACAGGTAATTATATAGTTTAGGTGATCACTTCTAATAACTTTAATCTTGACATACGTTGTCAAAGTCAAAGTCATTGGAATATAGTTCCTTAAATTATACGAGTACCAAATAATAAATTTGTAATTAAAGCTTCTTTAATTATAAATGTTTAAATATTTACATAACAAAGCATCTAGACGTTATAATTAAAATACGAAGCTTTCACCGACATTTTTTGTTATTTTAAATTTTGTAATTCTAAATATTTAAATAATTTTACATAAAAAGTCTAAAGAACGTGAATGTTCAAACATAAATGTAAATGTTAAAATTTGTAATTAAAAAGTGAAGCTTTAGTCGTAATTTTTCGTTTTTCTGATTTTTTATCATCTGAAATCACATTGTTAAGGAGGATATATGAAAAAGGCCAAAATTTCATTCCAAGCAGAAATCTAAAAAAATAATTCTTTAGTGTTTCTTGATGTGTATGAAAAATAAAAATAATATTTATAACGTCGACTAGTGTGGGAAAAACTGCTGATAACAATAAAATACCATACAGAATACTGATCACATGGAAATAAAAAAGAAACATAATGTCACGAATATATTACGTATTTTATATTTTCAAAAAGATTATTTTCTCTTTCTCATATATATATCAAGAAACACTCTATGGAATAGTCTTTTTAGTTTTTTGCTTGGGGCAAATTTTGACCATTTTCATATATTCTCCTTTTCTCCTACTTACTGCCAAACACTTTGTATATTTAGAATTTTAAATAAAATTAAATAAAGTTACCCAGATAACCAAGCGAGCTTTAGCACATCGAATAAATTAATGCACCGTGTGTGTTGTGAACTTGTCGTCATTTTTTTGATATCAGAATCTAATGTGAAATTAAGTTAATAACAGAAAGATCAAGATACATCATCAGTTAATAAAGATTTTAAATGATTGCAAAACCACAGATAGTTTGTGGAAACATTTTGTCCTCAGATTGCCGAAATTGAATGCGACATACATGATAGCAAAATGATAACATATTGTTCTTATTTGGCTATCTTGATAAATAAAAATAAAATTTGTTGTGACGAACAAAGAGTAATGTTCCTTGTAATAAAATGTTTTATTTTATTGTAGAAAAGATGTGACATTCGTCGTTTTGTGTGACTAAAGTATGCAATAATTTTGCAGAAAGCAATGCGTCGACAGTAAACGGTAAATTTTTTCTGTTGGTCGCATTCCATGCTTTTAACAAAGGATGGAACTTGGTGATATAAGAAAATCGCAGTTGCTTTGCAATAAAATCATATCGAGTAATAAAAGTTATTCGATGGTGCCTTGGTAAAGTTTTATTTTAGCTGTGAATTCAGTTTTTTGAATAGGACTGCGTTTTTTTTTTTAATTTCGCGAAAATGTATATAGTGAGGGATTGAGGAGTTCCAGCTTCGTGATTCTTATCTGATATTAAGAGCGATCAGAGCTAATAAGTTACTTCTTTGATTATTTGCATCATTTTGCTCGTGTATCCACATGTGCATATATCGGACGTATTCTCACTCCGTTAAGTCTTGTGTCTACGATGCTAGAAATCAGTCCGAGATCTTAAATGGAGAGAGAATGGATCAATCGCATTAGTCAGATAGTGGAATTGTACAAATATGTAATTTGGCCGATCTTCTTTGTCCGAGATATTGAACTAATTTCTAGCATCGTGGATATTAGCCTTAAAAGAAAATTTATTTGGTTCCTCCCCTTGCTAAGAGCCACGTAAACTTTTGCTTTTTACATTTGGATTATGTGTGAGAATAATCGTGAGTTGTTTTAAATCTTTAAGAGTTTGAAAAAATCTATTTCTTGTAATACAGAATTCTATTAAATTGTATAAATTGTAATAAAGACTGAAAGGTTCAGTAAATTTTTTACTTGACATTTTTTTAATTATCTTTAAATCATTTAAGAATATTCATAAAATCGGTTTAATCGTTTTAGAATTCTTTTATCTATCCTTTTTTATTTTCAAAAAAATATTTATATCTAGATATTAAAAACCTAATTAAATTAAATATACATATTAAATTAAATACTAGTAATGTAATTAAATGCCTATTCTGTAAGTTAAGATTATTTACTTAGATCGCAAATTTAAAAATGACGGTATCTATTTCGGTTTTTTAAAAATAGATAAAATCTGGATTCTAAGACGTTTCAATAAAAATAAAAACAGAATATCTGTATCAATATTGACATACCTTATACGATGGACGTTTAGTCGAAGCTTTTCCATTTACAAGCCTTTTATCTTTTTTGTCTGGCTTTTCTGACTTATCTGTAACATTGTCGCTCTCCACAGGAAGCAACTGAAGCGGTAATCTCGTTCGTTTTAGAGCTAAGCTATCAAGAGTGGCGTAAACGACCTTGTTAGAGATTAAGGCGGCCTTGCCGTTTCCATGCAGAAAACTTCGATTGGCAGTGGGTGAAGGACTCATTTCGTTCCTTTTTAATCATTTACGATTCACTCTAGTTTCGTGTAAACATCACCTCACATATTCTTGTTTTTTTTGTTCGTACTTATTTTTCTCTTCTTTAATCTGAAATCTTGAAAAAAAATGCTTGATTGTACTTTTACCGTGATTTTGTATTTTAATCTTTAGTTTATCATTTTTATTATGCCTGGCAGATATTCAATATTTAAATAAAAATACAGATTCGATCTACTTCCTTTTTCTTTCTACTATTTACTTTTTATTTCTAGTATTATTTTTTTTACAATATTTAGGAAACTTTTTTATATTAAAGATTTACATTCATATATTGCACTGTTTACAATTAAAAAAAAATTTTTTTTGCCTAATCTTATTTTATGTATACATACTCTTAACTATAAATCGCTAAAAATTGGAGATATACATGTTAAAATAAAAATTGTTGTATACCTTCAATTTTTGGCAATACATAATTACGAGTTACACATATAAAATGAGATTAGGTAATTAAACTTATCTGGATAGTTTCCTATTGTTCGTCCTACGTAATTCTCTATCATTCTTATTATTTTGTTAGATAAATTGTTAATTTAGAAAAAAAGTTAATAAATTAAATGTTTCAAAAATAATTAAAGTTAAATATTAAATAATTATTTTAAATAAATAAAATTAATTAAATTAAAAATTAATTTAGTTAAGTTAACAATTATTAACTGTTTAATTTTCTTATTTAACTTTTAACTTTTTAATTACTACTTCAATCCTGATAGTAATAATGAAATGTTTAGAACTTGATGTATATTTTTTCGTGTTCTGATCCTTCATTTTTAATTGTCATTTTATTTGTCTGACATAAGAAACATCGCATTTTTATATAAAATTTTCTATTATAGGATAGAGCAAGAGTGGCGAAGTAAGACAGGATGTTCTCTGTATTGCGCGATTTGAATGCAGGAATCAATATCGAGCATATGTGTTAAATATGGCACCTCGCTCGTTAAAAATTATCCATGAGCCAGCGAAGTAGGCAGTTGCGTTATTGAGTTAAACCATTTATATTTTTTTGCGATTATCTTGTGACATTTATTTTATTTTTTCACTCGTGACATTAAAGTCGAGTATTAAATTATAGTAATTCTCTTGTAAATGCATGTTTCTAAGATTTAATAGGTTATAGGGTAAGAATGTTATTTTCTACTTTTGTAAACAGTATTTGGAAAATTATTGATATTATTTTGATTAAATGAGAAGGGGCAAGATATGATGCAGAGGAAAGTGGAGTAATTGATATATATATTAGGCCTATAACTTGAAACTTGCTGAGGAACACTTTAACTCTTATGAAAGCGTCAAAAAATATGTGGATAGCCTCTAAAGATGAGTCATTCTTTCGCCGTGGAATCTGCTTATTGCCAGAGAGATGGGAAAAAGTTATATCTAATAATGGCCAATACTTTGATTGATGTATTTTTTTCATTTGTTTCTTAACTAAAGCTTTAATTGTTGCAAAAAAGGCGGGTTTCAGATCATGCATTTTTTTGATCAGACTTGAAAATTTTTTCTTGAGAAGTTAATTGTTTATCTAATTTATGTTGGTATTGCAAAATAGAGCTGTTTTTTAATATCTTTCTGTTTGTGATGTCTTTTCAAATTTGTAAAACAATTGACTCACACCATTTTTGTTCTCCACAGCTCATATATGTATATTACGTTATGGATGCCTAAGAAATTTTAAAAACAAAATATTGTGAAGATTAATCAGATCAAACTGAAAGAATTATATATAGCTTTTTTTCAATTCGATCGCAACTAATCTTCAACAATTTTTCGTTTCCAAATTTCTCGGATATCCTGTATATGTATATTAAATAATTTCTTAATTCAATTCTGTTTTATTGAAGATAAGACCCAAAGACTATCTATTCTCCAACAAGATATTTATAACTAAATTTAAATTGTTTGTTGATTAATCGAATGAGACAAGAAAATGATACTGTCAACTTGTAAGTTATAAATTGTTTCAACTTTGTAACAAATTTAGTAGTTAGAAAAGAATGATAAGTACCTAGCCAAGAAAAATTTTGTGAAACTAATTTGAAATAATCGTGTCATTGATCACTTTAAGAATATTTCAAATATGTAGAAAATTGATATCACGATTTTTTTTTTTATTTTAACAGTAAATTGTAATCTTTTATGCTAAGTATTAAAAGTTAATATAACTTCATATATCAATTTGGATAATAGGTATGTTAATATGACATTGTCTATATAGAGATAGTAAAGAAATAATTAAAAAAACGTTTATTTTAATGAGATAAAGAAGACTGAACTCATTATGTTTAATGTTTTTAAAAATTTTTTTTAAATATTTTAAAAATATTGTTTGCTATTTGGATAGAGATTTAGTCATTGAAGGCATTAAGATGAATTAAATAAAAATTTAATCATTAGACGAATTTATGTTAATCATAGAATTTATGATTATTCATTCTTTTTTAATGGCATATATAAAGAAATACTTCTGGAATCTATATTATCCCCAATCGTAACAGACACAGTTATGCAGGATTTAGAGAATAATGCATTTAAGAAATTAGGAATACAATTACTACTTGGATAAAGGAATGCTTGGTTACTAATTGGATAAGGGAATATTTATGAACATTAAGTGAGATTAAAACATCTCTTTTAAAGATTTTTTTCTTTAATATTGAGTCATACAAATCGATTTTCACAAAACTTTCAATGCGTGGTAAATTATCATATGATTTGATATTGGTACAATATAAAGCAAAGGGGTAAAACGTAGTGTTTTTTGAAGATATTAGTGTAATTTAATTTTGAAGTTTTTTTCTCAAAAACTGATGTATTTAAACGAAATAATAAACGAATGACTTAATTAAAATATTTTCCTCGGTTTTCTATAATTTTTATATTTTGGCGTTATGACTGTGTTTCAAGTCCGATAAATATGCAGCACGCATGTGTAATAAGTTGAAGATTGTAGAAAATAAAAAAAATTATTATTTGATACACACTAAGAATCGCTGTGACTGACATAAATCTGCTGATCTTATGTTCTACAACTTTTTCCCATTTTTCTGATAAGAGATGGAGTCCGAAGCGATAAAAAGATTTTTCTTTAGAGACAGATTCAATTTTCAATGAATTTCGCATTTCTTCAAAATTATGAAAAAGTGTATTCTTTAGAGCATGTTGCATCAACCGGAGCAAGTCATAATCAGGCGGTGGATTGTCTGGAAAATACGCGGGGTGTGATAAAACTTTCCATTCCAGCTCTTCCAGCGTTTGCTTCACTGATAATCATAAGGTATAAGAGCGTTGTCGAAGAAGGATTACTTTACGTCGTTTATTTGTAATTGGCGATCATTTCTGGTCCAATCGCTTCGATTTGTATAATAATCGATAAGCATCAATGATGACAGTTTAATTCGAATGTAATAGTTCATAGTACACCTTTTTGATTCTATTAAATACATAGCAATACCCTTAAATATTGAGCCTTGAAGTGGATGTTGTTGGTTGACTTGGATCGATTAATAATTCTTTTCTTGTTTAGGATTATTGAAATAGATCCGTTTTTCATTCTCAGCAACAATTCAATAAAAAAAGCTCTTCTTTTTTTGTCTAGCAATCAACGAAATGCAAATGTTCAATCAGTTTGCAATGGCATTTTCTAATATAATTGATGCGAAACCCGTTTCCTTTCTTTGTTAATCTTTCCCGTAGCATGTAAACGTTTAGTAACTATTGTGCAATCAAGATTTAATACTCTGGTGGATTGTGCTGGATTTTTGTCCAATAATGCGTGCAAATTTGCATTTTCTAGCTTTTTTGATTGTCCCAAGCGATCTTTATCGTTAACATTGAAATAATCACTTTTGAACCAATCATTTGAACTAATATTCATATTCTTAATTGATGGAGCAACATTACCATAAGTTTTTATCTGAATTTTATGACCTTTAATCGCCGTTTTCTTCTGATTCAAAAACAAAAGGAATCAAAAGGGCATATCAAAAATGTTTTTTAGAAAGCTCCATTTTTAAGATGACGTGTATTGCGTCTATTGTTAGTAAATGACTAAATATCATGGAGTGCATCTCATCTTTTGCAAAACCTTCAAAACTCAATCACACTTTTAATATTTTTTTAAAGATACTAATCTAACTGGGTCGCTATTTTTATGTAATGCAGGAAGATCATATACTTTTGATAATGGAACATAAGTTCAACTTATAAAATTTTTGCTTAGAAATGTAATCCTTTGCGAGAGAACCACCTCTTCGGAATAGTGCTCAACGTTGCCTCTAATTTTCTAACACGATTCTTATTTACAGTAATATAGGTTTCATTATCACTCAAAGTATCAATCATTTTATTGTAATATTGCGATTTCCCCAATGTAACTGTGATATTCCCCTTGTCAGCTATTGTGAAAATAACGAGGATTATTTCGACAAAATGATTTAGTTGAAAAACTTTAACAATTTTTGATCGATGATGTTTAAACTTGTTCTTATATCCAGAAACCGATTAAGTTGAGAGACCACTGCACAAGAAACTTTCGATTTTATATTGTTATTTGTATGTGTAATATTACTTTCAATATATAGTATATTTTTTTATTATCTATTCAGAGAATTTAAAGAAAATTTCTGTATTATTTTATGTAACGTGTTTTTTTCCCAACTTTTATATGTTATATCATTGATCTAAATTGAATTTAACTCAAAATATGCTGTTCTATTCGCAGCAGATATTGATGAGTTTGCGTTTTTTATATGTATTATTACGTGTTCTTGGATTGCAGCACAATAGTAATCACTCGAATTAAAAGTGCAGGAAGAAGAATCATCGTCGTAAATTGTGCCATCCAACACAAAGAGGATGTAAAAGATCGTACGTTTAAACATGTTCCGCGAAACTGCTGATAAAGCCGCGTTCATGTGTGTACCCTTATCATGGGTATCGCATTTATATATTAATGTTGATTGCGATGCTGTATTAGCAGTCACAATCGTCTATGCAATACACTGAAAGAAAAAAATTATTTGATTTAAATAAATGTGTTATTAATACTATTTCAAATAATTATTTTATATAAATCAATAATATTTATTTTAAACAAATAATATTCACTTATTTTATGTAAATAAATTATTTGAATAGCACCAAAACATTTTTAGATGAATCAAGTAATCTTTTTTATTAGTGTTGATATAATTTAATAATTATTTTTATCGTTATATAACTAAATATTTTTTCAGTAGATGCTTCTAAATTTTGTGATATACGTTAAATATTTACAAGATTTCGTATAATAATTGATACAATTATTTATTTTTATAAAATGTGAAATTACGAATTAAGAAGATAAATAATTGGTGAATTAGCTTATTGCATTTTCTATTTGTTGTCACAGAAAACAAGAACTGCTATTTGCTTCTTAAGCTGTTTCTTTTTGTTTTCCTTTCACGATCTTTATTCACCAATAATTATCTGTTATCAGAGGAATTATTTATTCGAGGAATTTAAATCTCTGTTATTAAAGTAAAAAACCGCTCATTCTTTTAAATTATCAAATAAATTCAAATTGTATTTTGTACAATAAATTAATTTCAGTTTTTTCTAATGTATTTAATTTTTTTGTGATCGAATTTTGATTGACTTTTATGCGATTGTATTTTATATTGTTATCGTTACTCTAGCTCACTCAAACAAATTTGTTAAACAAATTATTATATTAGCTTATTCAATAATTTATTAAATATATTTCACATGCACACGCACACATGTGCACGTGCACACGAACGTAATCGCGCACGCAACACACATACAGAGTAAACAATTAAAATTAGCATGAATTTCAAGTAGTATAATTAAGACATTCTAAGTTAGAATACCTTGCTTGAGTTAGAGTCTTTTAATTGTACTACTTGAATTTTATGATAATTATTAAATTTTTTACTCTTCAATAATATAATAACAATTGACTACCCATACAGCACAAAACTTGCAACAATATTGTTGCAACGTTGCAGCAATATTACAACGTTGCAGCAATGTTGCAACAATATTTCTGCAGTCTTCTGTGCAGTCTTCTGTGTATGAGTATGCTTATTAATGGTGCACGGCAACATATGCAAAATATTAAAAAACATCATGAATAAATGCTTGATGTTTTTGATGATTTTTATGTGACGTTAATATTTGCATTATATTAAATATCTTAAAATTTTACTAATTCAAATGTAAAATATTTTAAAAATATAAATAATAAGTTGTTACATTTGTTTGTTTAATTCAAGATTTAAAATACCTTTTCATTTTAAACTCATATAGCATTAATATTGCAGTCGCGACAGTACATCGCACATTTCGCACAAAACAGCTGCGTGACGGCGGTTTATTGTTAAGTCGTCCTTTATTGACTCGTCAGTCGCATCACGTCGCGCAAAACTCGTTTACACTTTACGTAAAGTACGACAATTGCAATGATCGTGATACTTGTTCCGCTTGATTTCTCGCCGAAGCTTTGCCTTCTAGCCTCGACCTTCTCGAAGAGCTCCGTTATGAGCAAGGAACTCGTGCACATCCGTATATACTTTACAAACACTTCGCACGTGCGTTCGTTTAACGAAGAGTGCGATGCGACGCAGCAAAACGAAACGTACAATCACGCGGCGCGAAGCACACTGATCGCGCAACTATCTCAGCCACGCCAGCGCCAATGATCGATCGTTGATGAGTGGTAGTGCGGTGACAAATCACGCGGCTGCACACGCGCCGGATTTTCGGAACATTCTCGCGCACGCAAGGCTCGCGGTAATCAGACTCGAGGATTGTCGGTACTGTTCGGCGATCT
This sequence comes from Solenopsis invicta, assembly GCF_016802725.1. NCBI lineage: Eukaryota > Metazoa > Arthropoda > Insecta > Hymenoptera > Formicidae > Solenopsis > Solenopsis invicta. The sequence goes on along the minus strand of NC_052664.1, from coordinate 9,146,061 downwards.
TCGGCGAAATTCGCATGTCAGTACCGTAGCGCATAGATCAGCGATCCATGGATCGTTGAATCCATGGATTCTTGTGTTGCTTTCGTTGAGCAGCTTCTATGAATTTATGCAATAAGAAAGAAATTATAAATTAATTATTAAATCGTCACGCTTTTCGTTATTTCTCGAACGTTTAAGTATTGTTAAATGCGCTAAGTGTAATAATTAACAGTGTTATATTAAGATTATAACCACATAAGTTTGCAGTAGTTACTAAATTAAATATACGAGGGTTATTCGAAAAGTAAGTCCGGAAACAAATATGGAAATTATAAGAATCGGACCTTATTTTCCGAATAACTCTCGTATTTATAATTTATTTAGTCATCCTCGAACGCATCATATGCCGGTGGAACAAAACTTTGCTTTCGTGCCGTTTAAATTCTAGTTGAGCAATAAAATTAGTCAACCGTAATGTCATATTACTGACATCTTGCAGGCATATTGTTAATTTATGTTTCTACATTACTCCGCAATGTTGCATTGCAATTTGCAACATTGAAATATTGCAACATTGCTGCGATGTTCTGTGCTGTATGGAATAGAGATTGATATTATAGTGGAGATTTTAAATCCTTTTTTTTCTCTCAGCTTGAATCTTCTTTTTTATTCCGTCTTCACACAGCAAGCAATCAAAATTTTATTGGGGGGGAGGGGCAGAGTCTCTCAGACTGTACAAGGTGTTTAGAGTTAACACAAAATGTATTAAATCCTAGCATCCACGTCACCCACAGATCTGTAACTTTGAAAATTTTTAAACTCTGTTACACTATATCTCTAAAGAGAAAACACATTTTTTAGCTTATAATGTGAAAATGATACTTCGATAAATACAATAAACGAGACCTGAATTAAAAATATTTTATTTTCAAGTAATTTTAATTGTTTAAAAAAAATGTATTGCAAAAATTTATAAAAAAGTTAGTGCTTTGAATAAAAAAATTTCAAATTTTTTTAAAACTTGAAACAAAAAACTAGTGGAGATTTTTTAATTAATTCTGTGGAATAACAAAAAAAAGATATGAATTGCTTTAAAAAGTTTAATCATTTAAAATGTCGAAAATCGACATTTTTTAAAAATCAACAAATTATGAATTTGCAAATGATTTAACAAACAAAATGTTATTATTTGAATAATATAAGGTAGATAAAAAGTTTTAATGAACAAATGTTATTATTATATACAGTATTAAAAACTATATACACTAATATTAAAACGTCATAAAATTAAATATATTTTTAAGTTAAGTATTAAAATATATTAAAGGAGATCCGGTAAACGCCAAATTCTGCCTTGTAATAGGACATAAACTAATCTTAAAACCTCATTTCTTAGACTAAGAAGTACGAAAATAATCGTTATTTACACAAGAAATGGTGGGAAAGTTGTGAGAAAAGAAAGCTATTAGGCTTTATATTGGTTTATATGTAGTAACCAACAATATGTTCTCTGTAAGATAACGGTTTTAATTATGGGTCGTGTCTTAATTATAGGTCAAGTTTGTGAAATAAAATGTACACACACATACACACACACACACATACACACACACACATACACACACACACACACACACATATACACACACACACATACACATAGTACTTGAGCAAACAAGGCCCAGTATTAAATAAAGCCTACTTTAAAATTTACCATTTGAAAACGCGCTTTATGTTTAAAATATATGCTTAAAAGATATGTCATAGGAAGTAGATAAAGACGGACTAGGAAATTAAAATCGGTAGCAACACGTTTATTCAGTGCAACAAAAACTTGTAACAAAGTGGGTAAATCGGACGTTTTTATAAAAATTTTTTGTAAATTTAAGTTTATTAACATTATTTTATGATTTATTACAACATATTATAATATTATTCAACTTTCTAACTATAGAAAAAACAAATATATATATATATATATAGATAGATAGATAGATAGATAGATAGATAGATAGATAGATAGATATATCTGTAAAACAATTTATTTTGCAAACTTGACCTATAATTAAGATACGACCCATAATTAAAACCGTCATCTTATAGAGAACATATTGTTGGTTACTACATATAAACCAACATAAAGCCTAATAGCTTTCTATTCTCACAACTTTCCCATCATTTCTTGTGTAAATAATAATTATTTTCGTATTTCTTAGTCTAAGAAATGAGTTTTTAAGATTAGTTTAGGTCTTATTACAAGGCAGAATTTGGCGTTTGCCGGATTTCCTTTAATGTATTTTAATATTTAACTTAAAAATATATTGAATTTTATGACGTTTTAATATTAGTGCATATAGTTTTTATTAATGTATACAATGATAATATTTATTAATTAAAACTTTTTATCTACCTTATATTATTTAAACAATTAAGTAAAGACTCTCGAGATTTAACTAATAATTAATAAATTGCATGCAAAGAATGTGATGCATTATACGTAGGCCAAACGGACAGAAAACTAAAAACAAGAATAACCGAATATCGCAACAATATTAATTTGAACAGTAAGAATTCCTCGATAATTACGGAAAACAGAATAGAATTTAATCATGAGTTTGATTGGAAAAAATCGAGGTCCTAACTCGGAACGTTTCCTTAGTAGGCGATTAGTGTCCGAAATGTTGCACATTTGGATACAAAAGAATGGCTTGAATTCACAATCGGACACTGAATGCTTGCATCATGCGTACCTTCCTTTACTGATTGTGAGTAAATTGTGAACTTAGATGTTAAAATTTTTTTTAATGCGTCCATAATTTTTTTCAATTATTTATTTATTTAACTTTTTGTGTATTTTACGATCCGACTCTCAATTATTTATTTTAAAAAATTTTTTATAATCGAATTTTAATGTCTTACTTGTAATTTATTTATTTAATCTCTTATCGACCGACTCACTCTTATTTATTTAATTATTTATGTATTTCAACTTTTATTCGACGGACGCATTCTCAATTTAATCTATGTATACATTTTTTTCTCGTAGTCAGAGTTACTTACTTATGTCTAATTTCTCTATGACTTATATACTTATGTGTTTTAAGTTGCCGTTCTATATTTACTGATATATAATATATCTTCGATTTGCTTTGTGTTTATGTATAACGCTCATTCGCTTGTTAACCACTGCATCGGAAACATCCCTTACTAACTGCGGCACTCTCAATACCGCTTTTGATAATTACAAGCGTTAAGCTCTTTTATATGACTTTGCTGGTCGTCGATAATTTTTGATGGTGAGTCACTCAAACCTTTTCTTTCCTGCTGTAACTATTTCGTAACATTAATTATAAGGTGATCAAGTTTTCCCCCATATCATATTCGGGAAAGTTGCACTTTGGATTCAGCAAACCGGCAGTAACAACCATATTGGATTGACGATGACTAGACCATTAATTCATTAGAAAGATGCGCTTTTTGTTGTTAAATATACACTACTCAAAAGAAAATAGGGAACACTTTCCAGACACCAAAAATTAGGCTATTTTCAAATGACTGTAACTCGGTGAAAAATCATCGTAGATAAAAAATAAAAAAAGCATTTTGAAGCTTGAAGATCCAACTTTAACGCTCTATCAGCAGATTTTCAAAATTCTTTTAACTTCCTTGTCTTATGCAGTAAAAAAGCACACCCTGTTTTGTTCCTTAAAATTTCGTATTTTTGACACTTTGCAGTTCGACCAACAAATTTTTTTCGAACAATTCAAGTAAAGCTTCATAAACTACAACATTTTGCCTACAAAATGCTTTTTTTAAAATTTCTCTACGATTTTTTTGACCGAGTTACGCTACTTTGAAGCTAAACCTGCATTTTTTACAAATGATATCCGTACTCCGTGAAAAATCATCGTAGACAAAAAATCAAAAAACCATTTTAAAGCTCGAAGTTCCAGCTTTAACATGCTGTTAATGGTTTTCAAAAATTTTCTCAATTTCTTAGTACTATGCCCCAAAAAAGATACACTGTTTTTTCCTTAAAATAACGTATTTTTAACAGCCTGTAGCTCAATAAAAAAATTTTTCTCGACAAATCCAATGCAAGTGCCATAAAGTATGACATTTTCTCTACAAAATGCTTTTTTTAAAGTTTTCTCTACGATTTTTTTTGACCGAGTTACAAGACTTTGAAGATATACATTTTTTACAGTACATTTTTCCGAAAAATGACGTCTACCGCCGACATTAGCATTACCCAATGTGCACCACGTGGAGGTTGTCGGTCGGATTTTTGCACATCGTGTGTGTGTGTGTGTGAGTTTGTGTGTGTGTGTGTGTGTGTGTGTGTGTGTGTGTGTGTGTGTGTGTATGTATGTATCACAGCAGAGATAAGGACCCCGCAGTTCGTCACTTCTGCAGTATTTAATGACTCCAAACCCTCTCTGCTGTGTGTGTATGCGCTCGCGCGCATGAGAGTTCAATAGTGTGTATTTCCTCCTCTCTGATCAATTACTGCTTGCAAGCGTTCTCGCATATTTATACATCTTGCAATACGATCTTGCGGAATGTTGTGCCAAATTTCCGTTAAAATTTCTCCCAATTCTTCTAAATTTCGCGGCTGTTCCTCGCGACGCCTTAATCGTCGTTCCATTTCATCCCAAATATGCTCGATTGGATTTAAGTCCGGGCTATTGGCGGAATGATTTAACAGTCTAATTGCGTGTCGTTGAAAAAAACGTCGCGTTATATTCGCCGTATGAGGTCGAGCGTTGTCCTGCATAAAAATAAAGTTCCGACAGGTTCGATTTAATAGCAAAACGTGTGGTCGTAGAATATCGTTGATATAACGAACACCCGTCATTGCCGGAGGTGGCAGGATCACTAGATCACTTCGTCTTGTAAGTGATATACACCCCCACACCATCACGGAACCGCCGTTGTAGGATCGTATTGGCATAACGCAACGTCGATCATAGCGTTCATTTCGTCGATGCCAAGTACGTATACGAGCATCATTGCCATAAAGGCAAAAACATGATTCGTCGGAGAAATATACATTTCTCCAATCCTGTGAACTGTAAACATATAGTCGTCTTAGTCTAAAAAAATCTCTTTTTAGACAAAGATGACCATATGTAAACATTGCATGCTCAATACAATAAAATTTTGTTTAGTACGCCGGCGATACTCGCAGTGTGATAAGCGACACGGAATTTTCAAAATGCCGCGTAGACATTTATCGGCCGTAGAAGTTGCACGCATAATTGCGCTTTTGCAACAAGGTTTTAGTATGCGTTATGTGGCGCAAGATATTGGTGCATCTATGTCCGTAGTGAGTAGAGCTTGGTTACGATATCAAGACACGGGAAATTACACGAGACGTGAAGGTAGTGGTCGTTCTCGATTAACGACAAATAGACAAGATCGAGCCATTGTTCGTTATGCATTAGAAAGACGAATAATTACCGCAAGAAACATTCGTAATGACATTCATTTGCGCCATGTGTGCGAACAAACAATTCGCAACCGTTTGGGAGAAGCCGGTCTTCGTTCTCGTGTTCGTGCACAAGTACTAAGACTCACACTCGTACATCACCAAGTACGTTATCAATTTGCGCGCGATCACATAAATTGGACCGCTAGGGATTGGAGAAATGTATATTTCTCCGACGAATCACGTTTTTGCCTTTATGGCAATGATGCTCGTATACGTACTTGGCGTCGACGAAATGAACGCTATGATCGACGTTGCGTTATGCCAATACGATCCTACAACGGCGGTTCCGTGATGGTGTGGGGGTGTATATCACTTACAAGACGAAGTGATCTAGTGATCCTGCCACCTCCGGCAATGACGGGTGTTCGTTATATCAACGATATTCTACGACCACACGTTTTGCTATTAAATCGAACCTGTCGGAACTTTATTTTTATGCAGGACAACGCTCGACCTCATACGGCGAATATAACGCGACGTTTTTTTCAACGACACGCAATTAGACTGTTAAATCATCCCGCCAATAGCCCGGACTTAAATCCAATCGAGCATATTTGGGATGAAATGGAACGA